>NC_052503.1:25272583-25477101 GCF_016617805.1 Bactrocera tryoni | reverse complement strand
ATAAGTCTGTCTTTTAATTTAATTTACTTTTTAAACTTATTAATGCCCTGTTGTTTTTTCAGTATGTACTATTTTGTTTTGTTGTAATCAAATTTTGAGATCTCTATAAATAATTTTTGTGTTTTGTTGTTTTTTTTTCTTGATTTTATGGGTTCACACTTTTGTTAATTGTTTTTGTAATGTCATTTTTGCTGTAGCTATGTATTTGTTGTATTTGTTGATTAATTTTATATAACTTTTTAAGTCTGATTTAATTAAATTTAATTTTACTTGCTATTTTTTGCTTTTCTTTTCATCTCTTGGTTTATCGCTTTTACTGTTATCTATTATTCGTTTTACTTCTTGGTTTTGTTGTATATGTAGTTGTTGTAGTGGCTCTTTGTATGAAATCTGTCAATTAGTTCAGTTTTTGTTGTTGTTGTTGTGCTTTGTATATAGTCTGTCAGTTGGTTGTGTTGTTGTTGTTGTGATTCTTTGTATGAAATCTGTCAGTTAGTAGTGATTTTGTTGCTGTTTGATTCTAAAAATGAACTGCTCTCTTCTTCTTCTTTCTGCGCTTTTGTGCATTCATTTTGGTTTTTGTTGTTGTTTGTGTTTGTGGCGTTGTTGCATGCGTTTTTATATGTGTTTTGCATAATGTTTCAACGAAATCAGTTGTTGTTTTTGCTTTTGTTTCTGAATTCAAATTGAAACAGTTCGCTGGGTTGTTAGTGTGTTGTTGGAGAATTAGGCGCGTGCTTTGCGTACACCTGCAATGAGAGAGAGAAAGACGAGAAAGCATGAGAAAATTGTATTTAATTTCAAAAGAGTATTGAAGAAAACATAAAACAGAAATTTTTCCTGTGAGCCAATTGCTCTGGATATCTCAAATTTCAACTTTGATTTGCGCAAAATGATTTCGAGAAAATATGGAAATTTGAAATCAATTTTTCCGAGTTAAGGCAATAAGATTACATTTATTATTATATTGTCTATATGTCCAGAGACTGGAAACTAACACTTCGATCTATAGTTTATCCTGGTAGTAATAGTTACGCTCTTTAGAAAACTCGAATATATGTATCCCATAAGTCACTCTTTCCTCAAGCTTTGATAAGTGAAAGAAACCTCGTTGGAATTGGCGAGCAAATGTCAGAAACAGTAGCCACTTCATACATTATGGAAGCATTCATTGTTGTTGTTGTAGCGTCAGAAAACATTACTGAAGTAATTTCGATGAATGACAGTTGACAATTCTTGGTCGAATATAAATCTAGATTCATTCTGGTTACTTAGATCACACTGTCGTAGAAATATTCCTCTTATTTGTCGGTATTAAGGTCAGAATTGTTTATTAATGCTACAAAGCTTAGGGTTGACAATTATTGGAACTAGTCTTAGACCTTTTATCATGAGATCAAATTTGATCCGGACTAGCCCACTTCAATGTATGATACTTTAAGATGTTAATAAATTGGTACAACCTAATAGAAAATCTTACAGAAGTGTTTTGGGGACTCTACCTTAACACAAACACAAGAACATGAATGAAACAATGCTTTCAGTGAGGGTCGTGAATTCATTGAAAACTTGTCTCATGTGTGTGGTTCATTAGTTTTCTTATTTGGCGCAGACACAGCTTACGTGGTTATAGCTAAGTCGTCCATCCTCCTCGATAAAATTAAAGAAACCGTAATTCAAAATCGTCGCATTGGCATTAGATGGATAGAAGAGGATCTGAGAATTTTCGTTAATGTTTTGGGTATGAAGTCAATGCCTTGCCAGGTGGTACAAATCCTAAAACTATCTCAAGACTCTAATCAGGTCAGTCTTATATACATTTTTCTTTAAGCTGAGAAATCTTTCACATCCTTTCAAGATCCTTTGACAGTTGTTTCGTTATTTTCCAAGAATATTTTGAGGTTCGTACACAAGTGAGTCATCTCACGAGCCATAGTGCAAATGTGGCTTTAAATTCAATGGCATAAAGTAACTCTAAAATACTGAGTCGGAATTGCTCCAGTAAACGAATAATAATGAGGCCAACAAAAGACCTCCAACCCCTTGCGATCACAATTCTAAACTCTAAACACACTTTTTAAACTGAACTCGTAAGTATTTTTCCGAAACTAACTCCCTTTTGAAATATTAAGGAATTTGCTGCACGTCAACAAGGGCTCGCATGTTAGCACTTTGCTGCCAGCCACACCTAGACGCGGAAAGCGAAAGTCAAAAATAACTTCACGACGATTGCTGTACATGCTCACTCCCTTATGAAATTCATGTTTCAGATGTTTATTTACCAAATACGCTGGCTAAAACGGACCAAATATTTGAGAAAGGGCAAATGGCAGAGCGGCGCTCAAATTGAGTTGATTAATTCCTGGTGTGAGCGTGTTGATAAAAAAAAGGAATGCCAACAGCAGGCACCGCCATAAAAGCAATAATAACCCGAAGTTCATGTTGATTAGGGAAAACGCGACAGGGATTCAGACGAACCTTGCATAACGGCGCAAAGCGTTAAAGGACAGCGCAAACTTGCCCGCTGTTACTTAATAATGCAAAATTGTTCGTGGAAATAACGCAGATAGACAGCGTTCAATTAATTTGTAAACTCATTTCTCGCTTTTTCTTTGTACAAAGTATCATAAACAGGAACGCTCCCAGGGAACTCCTGTCATATTGTGGGAGGTGTGGGAAAATAATAAAAAAAAGACAAGAATAAAATATGACAAAGTGTAATCGAAGCTCAGTTGGGTGTACCTTTGGCTAGACAATGTTTGATAAAGAGAATACAAATAAAAGCGCCGTGGGGGTTTCGCTCACTGAATTTTACTGTCTGGCTTTTCATAAACAAGTTCAACGCTGAAATGACTTTATATTAGTTTTTACTTTGAGGGATAGAAGAAAGAAATACCATAAAACTTTGAAAATAAAATGCTATTTTTATGCCCTGAATGGAGTATATAAAATGTGCCATAAAGCTAGTACCATCCAGTAGGAAAAGTCGAGACCCTATAAAGAATACAATACAATAGATGTTCAGGGTCACGAGTTGAGTATATATTCAGCCAAGTTCTTCCGTCTGTCTCTGTACGCAAAATAGCCCCTCCGTTTTCGAGTTGTCGATCTTAAATTTAGCACTCACTTTGCGGAACGGTCGTTCTTGAACCAATTGATCATTAAGTTTGTCATACAAACTGCTCTTCACCTAAAGTTTTGCTAAGTAATGTAGATCTGAGAATCAAGAGTGACTTTGAAGGAATCTCTGTGGAATTTCAAAGCTTGGTTTACTAGAAAATGAGCTCTGACTGCGATGTGGTACTATGGTAAATGATGCCTTTCCCTAATCTCAATCAAACTATAAGATTGGAAGTCTTCAAAGACTGAAGACTGCTTTGAACCAGAGAAAGTTTGTACTTTTTTGGTAGATATATTTATCCGAAGCCATACTTCTTCCGTTTGCATGTGCACAAGTTTAATTTTCGTTCAATTTTCCCGGATTTTTGAAGATCATTTATGTGTGTGGATTTGTCAAGCTTGGTTCCGGTCCTATCGGTAAAACTATGAAATTTATCTGTCCTTGAGAAGGACTCATAGAAAACGGCGGTGCTTTAGGTATTTCCTCGATGTATTTTCTACAACATAACCTTACAATACAAATATTAGGGACTGAATATGAGGGACATATTATGACTTTAAGTAATCGGGGTTTCATCACGAGCTCTGTATGAACCATATTTCTCCTGCATATGCTTTTTCATTGACTTTTTATTAGAAAGCTACTCAGCCACTGTAAACTCCACCGGCTATCCACTTGCATTTACCAACCAATATGTTTATTAATGTTTAAGCAGACATATCCCTAAGAGAATTGCAAAGGACACTTGCTTTGCGGTCAAAGGATAATAATTTACATCGCTGCTTATGGTCAGCATTGCATGGAATTAGTTAATTTAAATTGGCAATTAATTTGAGCGAATCGAAAGCGGAGCACTAACACATATTGAACCGATAGCGCAGAAGCTCGTTAGAGAGATATTGCCTGTTGCTCTTTGTTGGCTGACAGACTGATTTAAGAGGTTATGGGTATATGTTAAGTATATAACTATTTGTATTCTCATATGAGTAATGGGTTATTATATTCTCCTTTGTGACATTAATGGAAGTAAGTGTGAGAAATGAATTGTAGTTAGGTTAGAACATCTCAAAGGATTTCACTTAGTAAATTAGAACATTGTGTGTCCATAGTTCTGTCTGGCACTGCCTCTGTAGAACTTATGGGTTTTTTGTGAACGTAAGGTCAACGATACAACTTAACAAGTAAGAAATGCTAAGTTCGAGTGCAACCGAACATTTTATATTCTTGTAACTTGCAAGAAACAAAGGCAGGGAAATATCATAAGGAGCAAATCATCAACCAGTGGATCGGAATCCAAACAATTATATATAAAGTTGAACTTCCCTAACTCGAATCACCACAATAAAACTTCGATTTAGAATGACTCCGAGGTATGGAAGGAAAGTGGTTGTTGAAATTTGATTTCTATTGCCAATTCAAGAGTCCGAGTTGTGGAACTTTAAATATATATATATATATATATTTATAATAATAATTTAATCTATTTTTGCCAATACCACATGTTATTAACATGCCACAAAGTATTAAAATGTTCCCTGAGATTCATTAAGGTACCTAACATACCATTACCATTCATATGGAGTAAGGTAACATGGGTGTTAAATGTTTGTTATATGGGGGCTCGGTCAAGTTTTCATCAAATTATATCCGGGCGCAAAGATAATCTGCTATCAGAAAAACACGTTTCTCTCTGAATTTCAATTGTATATCCCATTCATTGAGTGATATTTACGGTCAAAAGTCAGCTTAGATACTGGGGTCCAAATATTCAGTACTTAAGGGCTTGAACCGTTTTGCTGGATTAGGAAATTTTTTGGTCATAAGGTGGAATATTCTAGAGGGATTATTCACGATACGTTCTATTCCGGTATAATAATTGCTTATTGATTTCTACACTGGAAAGAAAAGAGTCAGTTGAAATTTAAAATTATGTTATATTGGAAGAGGGCATTTTCGCGATCCGATTTCGCCCTTTTTCACATTGAAATTAGGTATGAAATTTTACCTAAGAGTGAGCAGTGCCACTCCAATCGTCCAATTTTTACATCCTTTAAACCATCTTGGGTCTGTGGCATATTAAGTTATTGATTTATCGCGCTCCAAGCAGTTTTTAACCGTCCCGTTATAGGGGTGCGGTTATCTTCCGAGTTTATCCACTTTTACACTGTTGGTTAGAGTTCTTAGAGGAATTGTTCTAAGTGAATTTGGCTATTGTGGCTTTAATGGTCAGGGCGATATGTATATCAAACTTATTAGAGGCCTCCTTTTTCAAAAATTTTAGCCCATAAGTGCCTTTTGCTACTGCGATCCTCTGAGCTAAATTACATGCTGATATCTTAAGTTGGTGCTTAGTTATGGCACTTTATTGGTTTTTTCTTTAATGGCGCTTTGTGGGCGTGGCAGCGTTCCGATTACGCTTTAATTTTTGGCCAGGGAAGGTGAGTACCAAGTGCCATCAAGATATCTTAGCCTTATATCAATATCGCTCAGTTTTAAGTGATATACACAACCGTTAGGTGAACAAAACTATTATACTCTGTAGCAGCATGTTGCAAAAGCAAAAGCAGATCTAAAGTAGTCGGTGCTTATGAGGTAATACGGTTTTGAGGTTAGTGTGTCAGAAAAACCTTGGAGTACCACTGGAGCTCTCATTCGAGTCTTTCGCTTTGGCAAGCCAAGGTGTTAAATTATAACATTATGTGCAGCAGGTGAATAACTTTACCTCTACCTTTTTACCTCTGTGAGGCCTTTAGATAAATCAAATAAAAGCGGGAATCTTTGGAAGCATTCTCTAATTTCGACAAATCTATTTATTTTTGTATTAATCGTTCGTTTGTTAGAGTAAATATTGACCAAAGTAGCGATTAGGAAAGTTAATAAAAATATCTGCAGTTCGGTTTTTGATTGTATTATTGTTAATTAGTTCATTACAGTGGTCCTGGGAGATCATCTGATCTCAATGTGGGAAAATTTGAAAAAAACTTGTCTACATATCTACATAATAGGTTGTCAAAAAAGTCTTGCGGTATTTTCGCTGAAAACGCATAGTTCTAGTTTTATTCGTCGCATCGGGTCATGCTATACAAACATGGAGCAAAATAAAGAGAAAATACGGCATATTTTATAGTACTACTACGATAAAGGCAAAAATGCATCTCAACCCGCCAATAAAATTTGTGCAGTTTATGAACCCGATACAGTTTCCATTTCCACCGCACAACGATGGTTTCAACGTTTTTGTTCTGGTGTAGAGGTGGTCGAAGATGCGACACGCTCCGGTAGGCCTGTCATCGAAAATTGCGATAAAATCGCTGAATTGGTTGAAAGAGACCGGCATAGTAGCAGCCGTAGCATCGGTCAAGAGCTGGGCATGAGTCATCAAAAATTCATTTCAATTTCAATAAAAAATTCAATAAAAAAGACTTCTTTGACAACCTATTATTAGTTAAGTTAAAACGCATGCTTAAAGTTGATAGAATTTGATGGTAGAGTACTTTTGCTACAAGTTTGGCAAATGGCAGGAGTTCATTTAAAAGAGTGTACGGAATGAAAGGAAACAATGAAAAAAAAAATTACTTGTTCTTGGCCATTAGGACTATATCTTCTTCTTTTCTTTTTTGCCACTACAACTGTAAGTCCGTAAGCCCGAGAATACAAAACTTCGCTAGTTGCCTCTATCTTTTGCTGGGTCACGCCAGTTATGCATCCCACGTGCAGGCAGGTCCTCATGTACTATCCTTCCATTGAATGCGTCGCCGCCATTGCTTTCGTTGTCCTCATGGATCGCGAATCGAAGCAGCTTTCCGCTAGAGTATCGTCTTCTATGCGTACGACATGGCCTATCCAAGACGCTAGGAATCTTTATGTGTGGCCCCCTAGAACTTTGTCTTGCTCCTATTCACCAGAAGACTAAGGTTTTATATAGATTCTATAAATTAGTGACACCATTAAATTATTATTATTATTGAAGCCAGAAAAAAAATATTAAGATCACATTTTTAAGCTCAAACCGCGGTCTCATACCAAGAATATAGCACTTGAAGGTTTCAAAAACCGACTTCATTTACAAGAAGAATGCTTCAAAGGCCTATCGCTATCATTTATATGTATATATGTAGTGTATATTACTCATCAATCATGTTGAGCCACACTCACCTTTATCCTTATTCTTACGCTGCTCCTTGGCGCTCTTATCCTTGGACTTGCCGGGTTTGCAATTCTTCTTGATGACACGTGTTGCTTCGCACGATGGATCGCTGGTCGCCTTTAATTTGTCAGCGCGTGTCATTTGACCGGTGGCACACTCAGACCAGGAACCCTTCTCATATCGGCAGGCTGCACGCACCACAGATTAATACGAAGCACATGCAAAGAAAAAGAGAAAAATAAAGGCATAAGCTTTCAGTATAATATTGCCAGGCGATGTAAGCAAGAGGAGATTAATTGGAATAATTACATACATTAATATAAACGAATGCTGCAGTAAAGATAAGCGCGTGCGATTCTAATTGATGGCATAAATTGGCATCTCGATAATATTATTACTTATATATATACATACATATGTGTGTGTCTGTTAGTCATTGTCTAAGCAATAATACAAATAAATTGCAAGACGAGTATCGAGTCACTAATTGAATTCAAGTGGCACCACTAAGCACCAGCATTGGTTAGTTGCATGTGTATATGTATGTGCTTATGTACATAAACTTATGTGTATGTATTGATCATTATCACTGTTATATATTAAGTAATTAGGCTAAATTTCTTCGATTACCACATTGCCGCATATATAGTATCTTCTTTGGAGTGGTTTCAAGTGAATATATAACTTAGACATCTGATAAATTTATGACTAATGTTTGCTATTGGAACGGCGTTAAGCTTTTTTTTTTGCAGAAATGCACTGTAGGTACGAAATTGGCTTCATAGGTCGGAATTTTTGCTCGAACCTGGCTTTTCGAAATGGGTAAGGATTAGAGATTGGCGTATACATCTCTTACACCAAGCGAAGCCAGGTCCTTCTCCACCTGGTATTTCCAACGGATTGGACGTCTTCCTCTTTCTATGCTTGCCCCGAATACTTTCTCAGCTGGGGTGTTTTCGTCCATTCGCACGACATTACCTAGCCAGCGTATCCGTTTTAATTCGTTGAACTATGTCTATGTCGCCATATATCTCGTACCGGTCATTTTAAAGGCTCATAAATCTTCCGCAGAATCTGTCCCTCGAAAACTCGTAACGTCGACTCATCTGATGAGGAGTAACTTAGAGAATTTGGTGTTTCTTCGTAAAGAGGACTTTACTTCTGGCAAGAGTTATTTTATTCTGCGGTGGATTTCGAGGCTGACATTGTTGTTGCTGTTGATACTGGTTCAGAGATATATGCAGTTATCTACGACTTTGGAGTTATTACTCTCAACTGTGACGTAGGAGCCTAGTCGCGAGTGCGACCACTGTGCGCTTGATAACAGAAGATATTTCGACTTTCTCGCATTCACTTCCAACTCATTTGCTTCACTTTCTTATCCATTCTGAAGAAAGCAGAACTTAAGACGCGCTTGTTGAGGCCAATGATATCAATTCATCAGCTGTAACTCATATTGAAGACGGTACCTTCTCTGTTTAGTTCTGCATTTCGAATTACTTTCTCCAAGATTAAGATTGTAGATTGAAGAAGTCACACGATAGCGAGTCGCCTTGTCTGAAACTTCGTTTGGTATCGAGTGGATCGGAGAGGTCCTTCCCGATCCTTGCGGAGCTTTTGGTATTGCTCAACGTCAGTTTACATAGCTGTATTAGTTTTGCGGGGATACCAAATTCAGACATCACGCCATAAAAGCAGATCCTCATCATGCTGTCAAAAGCAGCTTTGAAATCGATGAAGTGGAGGTGTGTGTCGAGTATCTTTTCACAGGTCTTTTCCAAGATTTGACGCACAGTGAATATCTGGTCAGTATTGAATTTCCAGGCCTAAAGCCACACTGATAAGGTCCAATAAGTTTGTTGACGGTGTTATCTTTTTCCACGGTTATACTTGTTCTATGTACGGTAGTTGGCGCAGATTGTGGTGTCTCCCTTTTTTTGGATTGGGCAGAGCACACTTAAATAACAATCAATGGGCATGCCGACCATATTTTGCAAAGAAGCTAAAGCATGCTCCTTATCAGTTCTTCGCCGCCGTATTTGAATAGCGTAGACGGCAATCCATCGGCCTCCGCGGCCTTCGGACTGGTAATTGCTATTCGAACTTCTTCATGCCTGCTCCATCGTCATTGATTGGGGAATAGGGTTCACCATCTCCTGGAGTTATGTTTTCACTGCCAGTCAGCAGGCTGGAGAAGTGTTTCCTCCATAATTTAAGTATGCTCTGGACATCAGTCACTAGATCACCTTTGGGGGTTCTACAAGAGTATGCTCCGGTCTTGAAACCTTCTTTTAGTCACCGCATCTTTTCATAGAATTTTCGAACATTACCCCTGTTGACCAGCTAGTGAAGCTCTTCGTACTCACGCATTTTTGCCTCTTTCTTTTTTGTCTGTAAATGTGTCTTGGACTCCTTGTCGTACCAGCTCTTCTGTGTGACAGAATTAGTGGATATGCCAATGTTTTATTATTTGTTTCATAAGTAAGGGTTCTAAAGGCCAATTTGTAGCCAATGTTTGTGCTGATTATAAAATAAATTGTTTTCTTCTTTCTACTTAAAATTAACTCTTTCAGAAGTTGCCATTAACAGTACTTCGCTTACGACTTTTTTAGTGCTCTTTAAAGCAACAATTTCCACTAAAATTAACTTTTTAAGACCACATTTGGCGCTCTTAAAAATAGTGAAACATTGTGCCATAACTGACCACAGGCTGCTTGGTCATACGAAAAAGCGAGCCCCCTGCCCTCCACCAACCGCCGCCTCGCTTATCAATGTGAAGAATCTACAATAAACCACCGCAAAATAGACCATTTGTGACTACTTAAATGACCTGCAGGCGCAATAACACATAAAATGCAACAACAAAAGCTGCAACGTCAACGGCAACGACAACAAATAAATGAAAATAAGCTGAACAACAATGGCAAGAGGTAATATAAAACCGTTGGCCATTTGTGGCAGCCAAGTTTTTGACTATGGTCGTAAATTCTCGTAAATTCATACGAACAACAATGTTACCACGAAATTGGCTGCTTCCCGATGAGAGTGTGTGTGTTTGTGTGCGTAACTGAGCACATAAACAAAAGTGCGTCTGATTGTGTAAGTAAATGAATACCGATATCTGTGTATATATGTATATAGGGCTGTGAGCCTATATTTGAATGTTTGCTGGAGCAATAAAATCCGAGCCCGAGTGTACGAGGAGTATGCTGTGAAATTAATGATGCATATGTGAAGCGTGCGTTCGTTCGTGTCCTGTACGAGGCCGGAAGGACGCGGCGGATACGAGTTATAGTCGCCGTTAAAACGTTATCTCCGACATGTGCATTGGTATGTGTGTGTTTACTCAGTGTTTTTATGTTTACAGTACGAGCGCAGTTCGATGCGTCCCTTTTAATAGGCGCAAATGCAACCCTGTTGCTGGCAAAGATCAGCTGTTTACAGACAACTGTCAAATATACAGTATACTTAAGAAATTTGGGCTTACGGCGTTTGGAGAATTTTAATATTTCATCAAAACAGTTAAGTTACTAATGAAGTCCAAGGAAAATCCTTTCAAAATTTATAGTTTCCATATTTTATAGAATGATTTACTGAAATTCACTAAGCACGATCGCACAAACTCTGAATTGCGGGTAGTTCTAAGCTCATAGTCTACCTGCTGCAAAGGTTCATAGAAATAAAATAAGCTGAACTAAACACTACAGATCTCAGACGATCATACCAAAGACTAAGAAAGTTAAGGGATCGAAAAACAAAAGTTTGGCAGTTGGATCATCATAAAACTTGCAGCCGAGTTTGAATGAGCGACGACGTTTATTAATCGTGTGTAATCGAATAAAAAATGGCAGCACATGGGGAACGCTGAGAACTCTGTGTTTAAAGATTATTAAATAATCTACTGTTTGTAGCTTCGTAACTTTAAGGTTACACTAACTGATGATGACTTTTAATATTCTAAGATGTTCGTCAAAGTGAACGGTGAATTTAAAGCATAAATGGTCTTTCAGGAAACGAAATGTATATTCCTTTGACAAATTAATCAGAATGAGCATTATAAATCAATCATTATCAAAGTTGTGAAAAGTCAACTTTTAGACACATATGTACGTTTTTACCCTGGTTCTGGCACTCAGAATGTGATGACAGCGACGTTGTGTAGATAACTAAATTTTGGTGATTGCTTAGAAAAGCTGCTAACGTCGGCACGCCAAAGAGGTTTACACAACCGAAACGAAATGGGATTTTTTCGATCAAGAAATGTCAACGGCGGCATCTTCAATGGTTTAATGAATGTTATACCCCCTCTACGCACACAAATACAACCACACATTAGGACACCAAGAGCTAAAGAAGGTTTAACCGCAATTAGAGCAAAAATGCGTGATTGAAGAGTCGCATGGCTAAGCTTGGCCCCACGATGTAATGCCTAACGGCAGTCCCGTGGGCCGAATACAAGCAACGACGACGGAGTTCAATACGAATCGTGAATATCGTCCGGAAAAATGACGATTACTTGTACTCCTCCGAGAAAACAAAAATAAAATAAGAACCCCACGCTGTATACCACACCAAAGAAAAACAAAAGCGATCGACGGACGATATCGTGTTTTTCATTTTTTTCGATACGACTAGGAGTACAAAGGTACGCGTTCATCATCCATTTCCAATTTTCGCCATAACTTTTCGATCTATTTTTCCGTGTATTAAAATGTGAGTCTCCCGAAGCTGTGGAGAGTATATACTCAAAAATATCAAATTTTCTTCTTAAATTTCTTCTACTGCTTTAATTACAACAAGAGGAAGTATTGCAGCCCACATCATTTTTCAAGGTTTACTTCCGAGCTGCTTGATTCAATAAGATTTTTATCTTTGTAAAACTCGCAAACACTCACGGCAAGCATAGGTTGCTAGTTTCAATTTCGATAGAACGGCGGCGCAATAAAACGCCAGATATAAAAGTACTAAGAACAACGGACTTCATCCTGTAGTTTTTCTGGAAAGTTCGTGTATAGCATTTTCAAATATGGCGGTTATAGAAAATTAGCGCAAAGAAGAATCATTGAAGCCTTGGGTCACCGAATTGCAGCAAATTTTGTACAAAGACCCTTGACAATCCCAAAAGCGCTTCAATATTTGCAGGTTTGATTTTTGAATACCTCTGAATATTGTTGAATTGGTCGGTATGCTGAAAGCTGGGTGCATCAAGAACTAACGTTCTAACGAACAACGTGATACTGTTTCCAAGTGCATCCTAACTAATTTCGGTTCAAGTGAAGTTATATTGCACCGAACTCTCATCGGTTTTGAGTTTTCCTCTAGATGGTGAATTTCGTTCTTATTACAGCGAACCCGGTTCAACGGCGACTTATCAAATTACTGCCAATTGGAAGGGCTTCTGAAGGTTGTTGCGCAATGAAAAATAACAGTTTATACGATTGAATACTGCTTATGCGGAACACGGCCGGTATTAGTGAAAAAAACAAGAGAAATTGGAAATGTGGAATGAACACTTGCGACATATATTCTTAATACTTTAATCTATAATATCGGATGGGGAGTTTCAGTCATTCGATGCATACGTACTTATGTGATTCTGGACATGCATCATCAGTCTGTCTTTTGATATGGCCGACGCAGGGCGCTGAGGATATTAAAAATAATCACTATTCTTGGGCATCAGAGATAAGAATCTGTTCTACTTGTACATCTTCGAAAACGAAAATTCCATTTTCAACTGAGTCAACCACGTCTGTAAAGCTGGGTATACGGAATGGATATGTAGTATGAGGTATTTCAAAAAGGTTTTCAATAAGAGCGCTACAAAAGTAATAAAACAAATATGGCTTGGCATATCAACGAAATTCCTATATCCTGTGAAAGCACATTCGATGCCATTAGTATGTGTGGAACTCGATTTCTTTTGCATGGCCAGAAGTCGACGGTTTTCAAGCATAAATCAACCATTGACTTGTTGGCATAGACTATTGGCTTGATGTAGCTCCACAGGAAATAATCTTCAAATCGCACTACCGAGGCGACCAATTGACTAGGTCATTTCTTGAGATAACACGTTCACCAAACTTGGTTTTTAATAAATCGATTGTGATATTCGCAGTTCGGCTTGTGGCGACGTCCTGTTGGAACTACGTATTGTCCAAGTTCTTATCATTCAATTCGGGCCAAAAATATTCAGTTATCATTGAGCGGTAGCGATTTCCATTCACAATAACTCGACCGCACCAAACCGTAATATAGTCTCATAAAGTACGTGTGGATTTCTGTCTAATCAATAACATATATTGTGTTTAGTGACGAAGCCATTCAGCCAGAAACGCGCCTCATCGCTGAAGATGATTCTTCAATGGACGTCCGGATCATTTTCAAGTTGTTGTTCAGTCCAATTCACGAACATACGACGATTCTAGTGGTCAAGCGGCTTCAGTTCTTGCATCAGTTTGATCTTGTAAAGAGGTAGGCCAAGATTTTTTCGCAAAATTCACCACAACGACGGTACAGTGATGCCCAACGCTTGAGAACGAAGTGTGAGTGACTGACATGGGTCTTTCTCAATTGATGCGCTAGTGGCAGCAATATTCTTGACACTACGGGCACTTTCGTCACGAATTTCGAAAATAATTCTTCAGTTTTTGAGATATCGGTCCGAAATTTCGAACAAGTCTTTTTCTCGACAAGAATCTGCTTATTTTCCGCAACCGAAGATATCGGGCCACTAAAGGATGTAGCTCCAATACAAATTAATCGATGCAAATCAATTTCGTGTATGGAAAACTGTTTTATTTCACAAGTCTTTTCACTAAACATTTTACATAGTCTAGCTAATTTACTTTTTACAAGTTATTGAATCAATCTCCGAACATGTTCTTCTCTAACAATTGGTAACAATGGAATATAGTTGCCATGCAAACACCACCGATCATGACAAAGAACTTTTTATACGTTTTAGTATAAGAAATAAACCTGTGAAGGGCATTTGAGCTTCGGTGTAGCCGAAGATAACTTATTGTTAGGTTTTATGTTTCTTTTGGCGAGGGATCAGTCTTAAACTAGTATATTTTAAGGTGTTAGAAAGTTGAAAACGAGCCTAAAACCGTATGTAAGTTAGAGTTTATCGAAAACTTTGTGAAACGTATCGACTTATCGAGCTACCCCCGTATATTTTGCCATCGTATGTTTACTATAACTATGTGGCGGCAGTTTCGGCAATAAAATTTAAACGAAATCCTGCCAATTTACATTTTACAATCTGTGTCGCCGAGCAACGTTATCAGTGACACTGAATGGCACGAGCCTTGGATAGGCATATGTGGCATGAATGAGCTATATACATACATATATATAAGCCAATATACCAAAAAGCATATATACAGAGGCGACAGTGTGTGATATATAGAAGGCCGACTGTGGTTAATGTGCGTGCCACGCCCATGTGGGTCAGCTATAAAAAGCGGCCAAAAAGGGAATTGCGGGTTTGTGGCGCTGAAGACACGGTGTGCCAATACAGCCATGTATATGTATAAATGTATATGCATATATATTTCTGCTATTGTTGTTTTTATTGTTCGAACGCAAGCTTATTGTGCATTTCATGCGTTATTGTGACCGTTAAGCGACTACTCTCATACAGATTGCGATATACATACAAAGACACACATTCGTACGCTTATATATGTATGTATGTAGATTAAACAACCTGTCTGTTGCTCTGTCCAACTGTCCGTCCATTTGAGTGCTGGTCAGCCAATTGGACAACAACATGTCAGTTTGTTCACGCGCGTTGCCAATGCAATTTGCTGCATTGCTACTTGGCAGCTTGTTCGCTCGTTTCTGCCACATGTCTATGGGGGACATGAGAATTGTTGCTGTTGTTGTTGCTTTTATTGGTGCAGCTGCTGGTGCCGCTGGCTCGTTGCAATTGTTATGTTAATGCAGACAAACGAGATAAGGCAAACGCACACACAAACTGCCTTAGCACCAATTTATATTTATGTGTGTATGTGTGGCAAGTCTATATGTACATGTACAGAGGCATGTGTAAATGTGTCCCTTTGGTGAGTGCATTTCCTGGTTAAAATACTATGATAGTTTGCAAAAGAATTAAATTCATGTTCCTGCATGCCGAATCGGAAGAAGAAGAGCTTGAGCGCTTGATTGTGCTTAAAGTGGTGAAATCATGTTATTCTCTTGCAATTACCCACATACCCACAAGGACAATTAAAGTCGACCAAAAAAAAAAGCAATCAGCGCACAATTCAGAGGTACAAAATTGTTCATTATGGTTTTAAGAAATATAAATATTGCTAAATTATTCCCTGATCAACTCAGCTATCTTCCACAGATACACTACTCTCGTAAGGGGGTTTTCAATCAGTTTTTTTAAATAAAACAAATGCACGCTGAACCCAATTTTCCACGGCTTTCAAGCATAAATCGGGCGATACTGCAGCAATTTCACGTTCGATATTCGTACGAAGTTCATCAATCGTCGCTGACTTGTCGGCATTGCCCATAGACTGGTCATAGCCTCACAGGAAATAGTCTAACGGCGTTCATCAAACTTGGTTTTCAATAAATCAACTGTGATATTCGCATATTGTACAAGTCCACATCATCCAATTTGGGCCAAAAATATTTGATTATCATTCAACGATAGCGATTCCCATTCACAGTAACGTGTCGGTCTTGATCATCACGGAAGAAGTACAGTCCAATGACGCCACCGGCCCATAAACCGCACAAAACCGAAATTTTTCCGGCATGCAATGGGGACACATGGCACGGGAACATTTTGTACTGTGCCTGTGGATTCAAATTTTTCCACTAGACGCTCATAAATCTGACGTAGCGCTCTTTAATTTGAGGCCACTGAATCCGAGTTTCGGTAGTAAAATTTAATAATTTCGACTCGTGTTTGGATCGTATATATTTCTATGATGAAATGGCAAAGATTACTGAAGACAAATGTCAAAAGAGCTGTGAAAATTATGGCCCTGTTTGTAGCGTTCCTATTGAAAAACCCGTTAATATCCTTCCCTTTTTCAACGTGAAGAGACAAATTTGTCCGAAGGTTCTAGCGTTGCTTTGGTCAATAATCTATGACAAATTTCGTGCCGATATCTCGTCTAATGAAAAAGTTTGCTATACAGGGACTTAAGTTTGATCGGTTAGTTGTATAACAGCAATATACTATAGTGATACAATATTGGCGGTTTCGACAAATGAGCAGTTTGTTGAAGAGAAAAGGACATCTACAAAATTTCAGAAAAAAAAAACAGGAACTAGTTGGCGTACAAACAGACGAACAAATATACGTAAATAATTCTCAGTTTGTCGCGATGATTATTTATATACATATATATAGTATATACTTTATAGGGTATCCAACTTTTCCTTCTAAGCAATACTTTGGGACAAACTTAATACATTTACATTTATTGGTGCTTGATTTGTATTTTGGAAAGTGAAAGAATCAGATTAGAAATTGGGTTATATGGGAAGTAGGCGTGGTTGTAGTCCGATTACGTTTGTTTCGCGCTGGGACATAGGAATGTCAAGGTAATATTATAAACTAAATTTGATCGATATCGGTCAAGTAGGTAGGCTTTTACCGAAATGTGGGCGGTACAACGTCTTTTTCTAAGGCTTGCTGAACGTGAAGAAAAATGTTTTTTTTTATTAGTTAATTAATTAAGTTTAATTTGAGACACAACGAGAAGTCACGAAAACTCTCTAAAGACAATACTAGACATCAAGGGATAAAATAGTTGAAACACAAATATATGGGTAATTTCTATTCTTAAATTCGACTCTCTTTTTTTTTTTCCTTGGGCTCAGGCGTAAAAAATGTTTGAACATCCCAGATGCCTAAAGTTTTACAGTTCTTTCGAAGATGTGAACTCACATATACAATTATTTAATCTGCAGGTTATTTGTGTCCTTGCCAAAATCTGATTTTTAGTGTTCATTAGCTACTTTAGCATTGAAAAGGGGTTTCCTCTATCTCAAATTTTACCAAAATTAAACTGTAGCAATTGCGAGTTTAAAATATGCTCAATTTGCTCAGCGGGCCATCAAATTAACCATACCTGCATTGCAAAAAACTGAGAAAAAAACTCTTTGATTGCAAGTTGAATTCAAATAATTCTAGGTCCGAATATAGAGCACGCCGCAACAATGCGTTCGAGCGCAATCGCTTGCCTGCTGCATATAAGCTATATTATTATACCCTGAACAGGGTATACTAGGTTTGCCACGAAGTTTGTAACACCCAGAAGGAAGCAACGGAGATCCTATAAAGTACATATATACATATATAAATGATCAGTATGTTGAGCTGAGTCGATTTAGCCATGCCCGTCTGTCCGTCTGTCTGTATATATACGTACTAGTCCCTCAGTTTTTAAGATATCGTTTTGAAATATTGTAAACGTAATTTTCTCTTCAAGAAGCTGTTCATTTGTCGGAACGGTCGATATCGGACCTCTATAACGAATAGCTGCCATACAAACTGAACAATCGGAATCAAGTTCTTGTATGGAAAACTTTCATATTGACAAGATATATTCACGAAATTTGGTACAGATTATTTTCTAAGGCAACAATGTAATATTCGAAAAAATTGGTCAGATCGGTTAACTATAGCATATAGCTGCCATACAAACCGAACGATCGGAATCAAGAGCTTGTATGGAAAACTTTTGCATTTGACGATATATCTTCAAGAATTTTGGTATGAGTTATTGTTCATAGAAATAATGTAATATCGGAAGAAATTTTTCAGATCACCTCACTATAGCATATAGCTGCCATACAAACCGAACGATCGGAATCAAGTTCTTGTATGGAAAACTTTTGCATTTGACGTGGTATCTTCATGAAATTTGACATGGATTACTGCTTAAGGTAATAACACAATCTCCGAAAATATTATTCAGATCGGTTTACTATAGCATATAGCTTCCATACAAAACACATAGTTACTAAAAGAAATGCACCTGTGAAGGGTATATTAGCTTCGGTGCAGCCGAAGTTAACGTTTTTTCTTATTGTTAAATGTTTTTTGTTGTTATTCTTATTTTTTTACATTTTTATTACTGCATTTCCGTTATTTCGCATACATTTCTCAGTGCTTGTTATCCGGGCGCTGCGGTGCTAAAGCCATAACCAGCACAGCGGCCACAGCTACGAGTGTGTATGTGTAGAAGGTATTCGTACATAAAAATATATATGTGTGTGTATAGTATGTCTGTGGCAATGTGGCACAGGGGGTAAAACGTTTTTCATAGCTGTTAAATTTTTTATTGCTGCGAAATGTAAATTTTCTGTTCGCAGCGCACAAATTACCGCTCAATCTCCAGGATTTCGGTTGTTAATTTTTGGTAGCTAGTATAAAACAACAACAACGTAAAACAAAATAGTGTGGAAATAAATGTAACATAACGGTCGGACAATACATGCACATTCCATCAGTGCAGCAATATTTTTTCCCACTAAAATGTCAGACTTTATTTTATTTATTACACACATTCTCATATTTGTTGGTGTTTTTGTATTTTTACCAACAGCGTGGAATTTATGTCGAACGTGTAGTTGCGAGTAATTATGGAAATATGCGAATAGCTATGAGTGACCGCGTGTGTGTGTATGTGAGGAATGGCTTAATGAGCGCAGCGCGGCGGATATGAAGTCACCAATACAGTGAAGTACGCACACACACATATACATTTGTAGGTACTTATAGGACTGCAGTCCACATCCCAATTAAGGCATTTTTCTGTTAAGCCTTTAATTTTAATGCCTGCATAAGTCGAGTTAAATGTTTCGTTTTCGAAAAAAAAAAATAGAAAAACCGTAATATAAGGCTTACACGTGGTCAGTGTAAAACCGATGACTTTAAGTTGGTATGTAATGTGAGAACTATATTGGTTATTGTTTGAGCGTTCTTCCAAGAGCAATTTAATTTTATGTAGCAGTGGACAAACCTGCCACCTGGACTTATTCTGATTTGCAGGCAGTTTTATGAAGCAATAAATTTAATAGCTGAGGATAAACTTCGTTTAAAAATGTCATACTAAAATCTTAAATCGACATCTCAAACATTTTTTGAGTTAAAGCCTTCTAAAGTGCCGCCGTAGTGTTCAGTATTTTTGGCTTTTTAGCATTGAAGGACCTACGCCTGAACAACGTTTACAAATCGTTCAATTTACTACGAAAATTCACTTTCTGTAAAGCGCACTTCGCTCAACTTATGGTCGACATAATCCGGCCTACTGAGCATACTATTCGCAACACCATCAACCTAAGACCCAGCATTAATTATTCGATAATATTCCACCGAATAGATCAGCTTAGATAGCTTGTGCAAGAACTGAAGCCGTTCAACCTTCCCAATTGGCATCGCTTCGCCCTATGGGCTCTTGAAAAGCTCCAAGAAGATCCGACGTTTTCGAGCCAAATTTTGTTCAACTATGGGGCCTATTTCTGGCTCAATGGGTATGTAATCCAGAATTGCCGCATTTGGGACGAAGACCAGCCTGAAGAAATTCAAGAGCTGCCATTTCATCCAGAAAAAAACAACAAAATTCTTTGTGGGCCGATGGAATCTTCGGTCCATAATTCTTCAAAAATGATAACGGTGAGAACGTAGCCGTCAAAGGCGACCGTTATCGCGCCATGATAACTATTTGATACCTGAAATTGTAGTTTGTGATCTCGGGGACATTTGGTTTCAAAGAGACAGCGCCACTTCCCACACATCACCAATCAGTGGATTTATTGAGAGAACACATCCGTGAGCAGATAGATTCACGTTTTAGGCTGGTCGATTGGTTGATTGATTCGTGTGATATATAACATCGTTAGACTTTTTACTGTGGGGATTTGTAAAGTCTAAGGTCTATGCGGACAATCGCGCTTCGATTTAGGCTTTGGAACAAAACATCACCTATGTCATTCGCCAGTTACCAGACGAAATGCTTCAACGAGTCATTGAAAATTCGTCTCAATGGATGGACCATCTGAGACGTAGCCGCGGCCAACATTTGAAAGAGATAATCTTGAAAATATAAATGCCAAAGAATGTTCTTCCAAATGATGATAAATATTTCCCATTAAATTAAAATGGAAGTGTTTTCTTTAAAAAAGTAAGGAACCTCGAAATAGATCAACTCCAAGTTTGTATAAGAATAATAATGCGTCAGGAAACCTATTCCAATATTAGATACAAACTGAAATCCATCGTTAAGATTTTTAAAAGCTCCTCACTTTCGAAACCAGTTTAGTTCAATGAACCCAAATTTATCTCTAGTGTGCTGGAGATAGTACAAGGTGCGTTCCAAAGTAAACAGGACTTTTTGAATCTAGCGCACCCTGGTGGCGCCATCTATATGTCGACTGGTGCGTTAGAATCTGCTATCTATTTCGATTGTCCAGTGAGAATTTCATGACATTTCTTCTTGGAAGTGAAGTTATTGCATTTTAAGAATATATTGTGTTATCGGGGCGAAAATGAGCTTCGAACAAAGAGCCAACATTAAATTTTTGTTTAGAAATTGGTAAAACTTTTACCGAAATATTTCAATTGATGCAACAAGTTTATAGCGATGATTGCCTATCCTGTAGAAGAGTGCACGAGTGGTTTCAACGTTTTCAAAGTGGTCGTGAGAATATAAATGACGATCAACATGTGTGCCAATCAAAATCCGGTTAACAAGATCACCGGAAATTCCATCGAAACTGTGCGTGGTCTCATCAAAAATCAGCCGAAATCATCATTGAAATTCATGGAAATGAAATTGAACATCTCCAAAACATCGATTTATCGCATTTGACCGAACTAGAAATAAGTTGCCCTTTTTTTGAAGTCCTGTTTACTTTCGAACGCACTTTGTAGGTCGTTCAATGTCTAAGCGGCTGTGGAACGCTGAATAATCTATTTTTAATGGATATTGAAGAAACAATATTACGATGTAAATAATCGTTTATCTTGGATCAATAAACATAATATTAGAGCGTCTTGTCACGACAAATACGAGCAGTAAAATGGTTGGTGGAGACATGTGAAGAAGTTCACGAAAGTGAGGAAAGCCCTCTGATTGCCATTCACTTGAGAGTGGCCAGAAGCGATTCATTTATATATGGTTCAGGCAGCTCACTACTTCCGGTCTTTGACCAAGTATCCTTTGGTTGGCCAAAGAACATCCATTTGCAGTCGAGCTATAGTGAGAAAGCAAACCATCCCTCCTCAGGGTTGTGCGCTGGGTTTGGGACCTGCCATGTAGAAAACGCCCCCAAAAATAAGCAAACAACAGCCTCGGATGTATAAGTGGTGTCTACGCCAATAAGAAGAAATTGTGAAAAACTCTTTGTATGCAGTTTAGAGCTTGAAGCTTCCTAACTCTGACCTTTTTGTTTTTAAAAATAGCCTACATTTGCTTTGATCAAACTTAAATTTGGCTATATAGATAGGTTCAGGCTCTGATTGCTCTCCTATGCTTCTTAAATGATTGTCTAGAGTTAGAGTTTTGCGTATGATGATCTTTTGGAAGCAATCAGAAAAAATTGAGACTTTTGAGAAAACTGATCACCTTGGAGTCCTTAAAACTAATGAAAATAGTTCAGAAGTTCAGCTCAGGTTCAGAGTGTTCCTTGAAGCTTTTACTTGACAATTTTTTTTTATTGATTTTCTGTTCAATTTGACTTCTTCCCTTTGAACCATTGAACAAATGTGCTTTGTAACAGTTTTCGATTCGCGTAATTGTTTGTTCCTTGCAACTTGCCATACGAAATTTCTTTCCAACCGAACTTTTCTTTCGAAACTCGACGTTTAAGTAATTTTGTAATTTCACCATTGTCAGCGAAAAAATATAAACTGCCGAAAAACAACAACAAAGACTACACTTAAAATGTGCCTCAAAGTATGTCAGCAAACTAACAAAGCGTAAAAGTTCGTTAGCATTGCATTTCAGGACACAAAAGAAGGGGTACAGCGGAGAGAATGCAACACTGCAAAGGAAATGAACAGAGTGACGGCGCAGAGAAACACGTTGGAAAAATAGAAGAAGAGGAAGATGTTGAAACCAAGCAGGAAACACGAAAAGTGCAACTCAATGGAAGAATGAGCGAATTCGCGTGAGTTGCACAATGCGAAAGGATGTAATGACGAAAATGGAAAAAAAAATTTTAAATAAAGAAAATAAAGAAAAATAACACAAGATAAGAAAATACGTTTACTTCAGCTGAAGCGAAGCTATAATACCTTTTATGTGTGTATTTCTTATAGCATAAAAGTGTATAAAATATTTTTAAAATGATTTTAGTTATTCAGTTCGTAAGGCAGCTATAAGCTATAATGATCCGATCTGAACAATTTCTTCGGAGATTAAAGCGTTGTCTTAGAAAATAATCTATGTCAAATTTCGTAACGATATCTCATCAAATAAAAAAGTTTTCCCTACAAGCACTTCATTCCGATCCCTCAGTTTGTATGACAGCTATATGCTTAAATAGTTCGATCTGAACAATTTCTTTGGAGATTATAATATTGGCTTGGAAAATAATCTGCATCAAGTTTCGTGAAGATATCTCGTCAAATAAAAAAGTTTTTCATGCAAGCACTTGATTTTGATCGTTCACTTTGTATGGTAGCTATAAGCTATAATGATCCGATCTAAATAATTTCTTCGGAGATTATAGCGTTTTTTCAGAAAATAATCTATGTCAAATTTCGTAACGATATCTCATCAAATAAAAAAGTTTTCCCTACAAGCACTTCATTCCGATCCCTCAGTTTGTATGACAGCTATATCTTTTACTGATTCGATATCGGTGATTCCTACCAGTAAACCGTTTCTTGGAGGGAAAGAAACGCATGCAAAATCCCAGATCGATATCTCAAAAAGTAAGCGAACAGTACGCATATATAATATATCGATTCAGCTCGACTGACATACCATCTTGTCAAAATTGATCCGGACCGCTGCTAGACAATTTTAAACTTGAATGTATATACTTTCTAGGATCTCCGACGTCTACTTCTGTGTACTACAAAGTTTTTAGCAAACTTAATCCACGCTGTTGAGGGTATAAAATGAAAAAAATGAAAACAACAACAAAAACAAACGAGGCAAAGAAAAATTGCAGAAAATCGTTACTAACAGCGAAATCAATAACAACGGTAACTACGTTAAAAGCACGCAAGAGCAGTGACTGTGTGATTACACAAGTACCATTATCTCAGTATCTATGTATATACGTGTGTGTGTGTGTCGCTGATGGAGGATGTGCTGCACAATCAGTGAAGCTAATAATAGCACAGCGAAGAATAACAAATGCGAACGAATGATGGAAAAATTACCAACAACCCTGCATACGTATATTTATGTGTATGTATTTAAGTGTGTATGTATATGTGTTTATTCGTGCACGAGCGCCTATCTAAGGCTTGCTGCAATCACATGTGGAAATGTGCAACAAGCCGTGCTAAATGTGTGGCAGTAGCGGAATTGACGCTGGCAAAAGCATGAAGCATACACACACATACATACTAAACACACACACACACAAATATACATACATATACCATATACACAATACCAAAACCAAAAATATATTTTCTCATACATATACAACGATCTATTGTAAAGTTTTGGCTAAACGCTTGTTCGCATGTCAGCGGAAAATTTGCTGACTGCAAAATAAAGGCAAAAATTGTCAGAAAATTACTGTGTAACGGTAAAAAAATGCGCTGCGAAATTGCTTTGTGCACAAGTATTCGGTTGCATCATTTGTTATTATTGTTGCTGTTGTGCTTTTGCCGCATTATGTCTGCAAAGTGAAGTGATAGGAAGCGATCAGAGTTCATCGCAATTATCCGTTAATATCCGATTGTTGTCGTCATAAATGCTTGAACGCGCTGCGCTGTCATTCGTTTGGAGTCACATTTCCGCTCCTGTCAAAGAGCATTGATTTCAGTGTAATTTATGGGTTGATAACAAACGAGGGGAACTGAGATTGATTCTGTAAGAAGTAGATTCTTCTAAAATAGTGAAATACGAAGTCCACTGCGACGAATTCCGAAGTTAAAAAACTATGGAAGCTTTTAGGCTAAACTTCTAATCATGATTTGTTCTTCAATGCAGTTCTGTGAGGTTTATATTGGACCAAAAACTGCACTTCGGCAGTATGACATGACGTATACGTTATTATCCATCTCATGTTACCCACTAACTTAGGAGCAGACTGCTTATATTCGGTTTCAGAGGTTTCGAAGATTCCAAATTTCACCCTCTGTTATTTAGCCTAGAAAATGTTTCGTAGTTTAGCTCTGATTTTATATAACCGATAGGCGAACATTTCTTAAGCCATCGAGTTCTCTAAAGGACATGGAAATAGTTTCAAACTAGAACACCATTCACAAATTGAAGGTCTTTCATCTATCCCAAGGTGTAACCTATCAACTCTCTCCTAAACGTTTAGATCGACTTATCCGATTAGTTGAAGGACGTTTTTGTTCCGGAAGTCAAAATGGAGTTCTATGTGGCCGCATTGAGACGTTTGCGTGAGAAGATCCGTCAAAGAAGGCCGGAATTGTGGAGGAACAAAACATGACTTCTACACGATGATAATGCACAATCGCATCGAGCCATGATTGTGACCGAATTTAAATCCAAAAAACGCAATGAATACCATCGATCAACCACCGTATTCATCAGATTTGGCTATGTGTGGTATTATTGGTTCCTCAAACTGAAATTGCCGCTTCTTGAAACCCAAAAATGTAGGAAATTACTCCTATATAGTACAATTTCTGGATTTGGCAGAATTCCACGGAAAGCTAGTTACCCTCCCAAATGTCTTTTTGCGACATTAGAAGTACTAAATATTGGACTTTGTGTGACTTGTGGTAAACTATTGCTTGACTACGAAAGATGCCGAGATAATGAAAAATGGGTCCGAAAATAAAACTGAAGATTTACGAAGTGAGTACGTTATGAGCAAGGTTTATGATGCCTGCAAAAGGCAAGAAAAATTCAGGTTTTTAGAACTTTCTTATATAGAATTACTGAACAAATGTAGGCAATAATTTTGCATACCCCACAAGTCCTTTTTAGCATGGAGAACCCAAAGTTGAGGAAAAGGTTATAAAGGTAGTGCTTTATAAATATATAGAAAAAGAGGTATGAGAAAGCGATGGAGTTTCTAAACAAAAGTTGAGCTTTGATTTTACGAAACCGTAGTTAAACCACTATTGTTTTATGGCGTATTTGCCTGGTGGAGTGCGCTCAGGGGAAGCCACATTCACTAAACAGCTGGAACGTGTTCAACGAGCGGCTCTCAGTGACATCAGTACTTGTAGGTCGAACTCCACCTACGCTGTCACTAATATAGTCGGCAGATGAAGAGCTGAGAAGGTTGCTATCAGATTCCGGGTAACTCTACATTTTCAACTCCGAGGAATATTCTCAAATCTACTCTCACTTCGACTGCATCCGTGATAACTTGGACCAGGGGGCCGCAGAGCCTACTGCGAGAGTATAGTGGAGAAGAGGCGGCGCAGTGAGCTATTTCACGGATTTTCAAAGCTCAAGGAGGGCCGGTGTTCAGTCGGCAGTTATCAATTAACTTTTGTATCAGAGTCTCAGACCACTGCAGCGTCTTTCAAGCAGAATTGGCAGCCATCAAGGTAGCAACAGATGTACGATAGCTGAGCTTATTATACAGGCCTTGAGCTCACTATACTAAACTTTCTGGGCTTCTGATAACAGCGGAATTATCGGCAACCGTAAAGCCGATGAGAGCGCTAGAAACGGCACCCTTCCCGAAATCCAAAGCAAAAAGCTTACTGTTGCCCTAACTATATGAATAAGTTCCTCCACTAGTCCTTTTCCCAGTAAGACGATATCATCAAGAGAACGAATTTCATCGAGAAATTTGAAGTCATTCGGTGTAGTTCAGAGAAATCCCTATTCATTGGGACACTGACATCTCTGAAAGGAAGGAGGGCATTGTTGCAGGCATTTCTGGCACCAAGGTCTCTTGCCTATGGACAGCTTTCCGATAATAATGGATAACAATAAGTCAGTGTGCAGATATCAACTTCAAGCGCAACTATCGGAATGGCCGTATTGCTGTATTCAGCAATAGTCAGACCGCAATCAAATCGATTCTACGAGATCAAATCGCTATTGGTTAAGGAGTGTGTAGAACGTCTTAACAGGCGATTTTCAAGTGACCGAGTTCACTTCATTTGTGTACCGGGAAACAAAGGTATAGGCGAGAATGAAATGGTTGACGAGTTTGACCGATCAATAGTGACTTCTATGACGCTAAGACCAGAACTCTTCTGTCCATTGCGGCCAATAACATAAGAGAAGAAGGAGGAAAGGACAGAGAGAGATAAGCATTGACTGCAAAAATCTGGGTTGTGCCATACAAAACTGCAACTGGAGTGTAGAACCTCGAGAGGTTCAAGTAAATCGTAGACCTCCAGACAAATTCAGGCTCCTCTTCTCAATATACACCAGTCAATGCAAGCTCAAGAGATGCCCATATAGTAAGGGTTTAGTCTCATCTGTAATGTGTAGATTCTGTGACATTGAGCCATGCGCAGAAATAAGACCTTGAGATCCTTGTATCCTTGCAGGGAATACATCTATTCTCCATCTATCTAGCAAGATCCGTTAATTTATAAGTGTGCTCGACCTAAGTGAGTTATTTTGAAAGAGGGGAGTGCTTAACAGACCATAGGTCGCAGTGCATCCCTCAATAACTTTATATTCTTCTATTCTCCTCAAGAATCTCTTCATTGTAAAAATGTTTCTGACGCTTTCAGCCAGTTTACAGTTATTTGCAATTCTGAATTAACTATTAATATCCGCAAAATTTGCCCATTTGCCGTGAATGCGCCTGACGGTACACAGCTGCGTAGCTGCCATTTTTATTACAAGTACACTCACGAAAAAACACCAGCACCGAAGAACAAACACGAACACGCAAAAGTACATTTTGACTTCTTTAATTTCCACGTCAACAGTTTCATGATAACTGGTCGCTCTATCTTTCACGCGCTCTCGCCTACATTCTCCCCCCAACTCTCTCTCTCACCACCTCTATCACGCTGGAGCTTTGCGCTTTGCTCAAGCTTCAGCTTGACTTGCAACATTTGCTGCCACACGCTGTGCCACAGAGAATAATAAAAAGTAATTACGCGCCAGCGAGGCGCAATAATGATAATGACGGTCGTGACGTCGGTAATTCGCCAGTGCAGATTGTCGAGAAGCTAATGGTGTTGGCGTCAAGGCGCTCACTCTCTCTCTCTCGCGCACAAACAAACAAAAGCAGTGGAAATGGCAATTGCAGCGGCAATAATGTCAGCGAAGCCAACAAAGTCAGCAATTATGTGTGTTGCTGCAAGTAATGGCGTGCCGGCTGATAACTTTTGTGTGCATGTATGTATGTATGTGTGTGCTTGTGTTTTTATGTGCATATTTCTGTTTGTGTGTGTTTTTGTGCGCTTTGCGTTTTGGTGTTGCTGATCGCATTTGTGAAATTGCACTGCAAAGTGCCGAAAACCATTTGCCAAAAGTTATTGCCTACATTTAGGCGTAAACGACGTTAATCTGACCAATTTTAATATGCAAGCGTAAGTTCCATAATAAATTTTTAAAATCCATATTGTTGTAAATTTTTGATTTCCCCATTTCGCTTACCTTTTTTGCATTTCTTTTGTATGGTTCGCGTTTGATCGCATGCCGGATCGCCCTTCTTCAATGTCAACGTTCGTGAGCGTGTGTTGGTTTTCTGGTCGCATTCAGTCCATGGATTTTTGCCATAACGACAGGAGAGACCTGCGAAGGAGAATATATAAATTTATAGCGGTAAATTTTTAAAAAGTTGTAAGCGAAATAAACCGTTATACCTAAATAATTTTTTCATGGAAGACCAAATTATATACATATAGACATTACTTTTTATTGAGCCCATCATCATAATTGATTTTTTATTTATGATTTGAATTGTTTTATAATTGTTTTTTGGTGTATGCTTTATCACGAACTCTTCATCCGAGTAATCCATTCATCTCTTTTAATGACGGTAAAATTGAAAAAGTTAAAAAGCGGTGCTTGAAAATCGTTGTGTTGGTATCACAAAATCTCAACATCGCTTTTGGATCGACTCAACAAATTTTGTTTAAAGTTTCGGTTATAGAACATATTTTGGTTAATGTTGCGGGTATGCAGCGTGTACAAAATAGACTCGAACTAAAATATTTGAAACTTTTTTAAAAGCAACATCGAGTAGAGGTCTAGAGACGACTGATAACGTAGCTGAGCACCCTATATTCATCACCAAAATCGAAAAAACCTCGACAAAGTCGGTTAAAAGTCAAGGGGACGCTCAATGTTTTCTTTGATTACGGTGCCGTGGTCCATCATGAATTCATTCCACCGAATGAAATAGTTAATAACCAATATTACTTGAACGTTTTGATGCATATGCCTTAAGCAATTCGTCGTAAGTGACCGGATTTATTGCCAAAAAGTTCATGGGGTTTCACCATAACAAGGCTCCGTAATATTCTAGCTTGCTTGTTATTGACTTTTGTTCAAACTCGAAACGACAGTCTTTGCTAAGATACTGAATACTTCGCAAATTGGAAATGCGGGCTTTCCCAACGGGTGTGAGTGGTTCTGCAAAGTACTTCTCAAACTGCATACATGACGATGCTTGTGTACGAAAACCAAGAGCTGTCACCTTCTAATCCAAAGTGTTATGCTCCCCATGTCTCAGTTTGATGATATGCAGCCAGGAGGTAAATTAATAGGAATGGAGCCTTCCCAAAACTTGTCGCCTTGGTAAGTTACCGAAGTATGACCGCTTTGTGGAGCTCTAGTGTGGCGGAACATTCCATTCAACATAACTACATTGAACGCGATAGTTCATTGCAAAGGGCCGAGGATCGTAGGAATCGGATGACTATAACGACAAACATACACAACAACTGCTATGAATCCAGCGTAAGAATACAAAACTAAGCCGGGAAAAAGTCGATAGTTCAGTTTCCTGGAAACGCGGTCACCAAAAGAATGTTTCGTATTTGTTGGCATGCCAGGTATGATGATATAAACTTGGAGTCGTCAGATCTCAACTAAAGTGGCAGAGCCTTGTGTAGTTACAAATGACAAAGAAATCGAGAACCACACAAAAACCGCTTCCTGCAGGATACACTGCTAGGCATCGGGTGACCCACAACGAAAAAGTACCGGGTGAAAATAGAAGACAAAAAAGGGCGGCAGACTACCTTTTCAAGCAGCTGTCTAGATGGTCCTAAGCACCCAGACACCGTAAATTAGAGGTACGTCGAAACAGGAAAATTCCCAGACGAAAATGAGGATACTTCTCTGGCAGAAAAGTGGGACAAATACAGCTCCGTGTCAGTGCAGAGAAGCAGCAATCAGAGGCGGTGTACTTTAACAGTAACCGGTGGTTGTTAGTACAAACAGCGAGATGGTGATGTCTCATAGTACAATAGACCAAGCTGCAGAGAAAATGAGCGAGATAATAACACCTTATATGTCACCTAACTACAAGATGCCAAAAACAAAATCCGTTTTAAAACCGTGCATAAAGTCACCCTCAAAAGGCAATTTATCCGATAGATGTCGCAACGATAAAGATATCTCAATTGATAAGTGGTGCGATCTAACTGAATATGGGTTTTTACTTTTAAACAAAATGTTTTTTTCTCAATTTTCTCTGTTGTTGCCTTAAGTGAGTTTAACAGGAATACGTTTAACTTTTACAGATAATTTAGGCTGGACAAATCTAAACTATTTGTCGCCAATCTTACTCTGATAGAGTAACTTCAACTGATGGAAATACTAAAAAAAGGGAGGGATATGGTGCTTGAAAATCGTCAGACAAGTGTTAGAGAGATGGCAAGAGAACTCCAGATCTCTCACGGGTCCGTTGGTGGATATTTTAGGTATAAAGCACGTCCTTGCTTGACTCGTTTCGATAAAGAGGAATGTTCCTCAAAACGAGTAATGTAAACAGGTCTCTTTAAATTTGCTTGATCGTGCGAATACCGATCCCAAGCGTTATAATTGCCGATAAGACGCTTTCAGTCGATGGAAGAGATAAAACAAATCTCGCTGAAGGAGCTGCAAATCATCCCAAAAAGTAAAGTATTTCGAGGACTGGAAAAATCGTTGGCATAAGTGTATTACATCTGGTGTCGCTTACATTGAAGGAGACAAAATAAATATTGATGAATAATTAAGGGGGTATTCTGGTCTAGAAGCATGAATTTCAGGTAATTGTTAAAGTGTCGTAAAAAAAGGCGGTTAATATTTTTACTATCCCTTTTTTTTATTAGTTATTTGTTAATTTTAGAAGAGTACAGAAAAAAATTAAAAACTAAAAAAGTAAAATATTTCAAAAATTATGAGCTGACGAAGTGGGGGGTCTCTAAAAATTTCCACGTGACCATACCCATGATTTCAACACTCTTACTTATCTGAAACCAAAAAAAAAAAGATTATTAATCTAGAATAATGTCGCAATGGCCGGAACTACGGAAAAGTGGGAAAAATTTTTTTCACAAAATGGCGATTGCCTGAAAAAAAGTTTTTTTTGGATCACTTTTTCTGACTATTTCGAAATTTTTAAAAATAATAAAAATAAAAATTTCGAGATGGAGCTAGTTCCAAACATAGACAAGCCTATAAAGAAAACTCTAAAAAAATTTCAAGTAAATCGGTCTAGTAGAACCTGAGAAATCGTGGGTATCGTTCCGAAAAAGGCAGTTTTGAGAAAAACGCGTTTAAAGTTTCGCGTAAAGTCTTTTGTTCGATTAGTTCCGGTCGAACCTGATTGCCGGGTCAGAAAAATGCCTATATCTCCGAAAATAATTTGAGTTTTGAAAAATCCTCTTGTACACATATTCTTGAATAGTTAAACTTTGAAAATATAAAAAAAATCGATTTTTTTAAATTTCTAGACCAGAATACCCCCTTAAATATTTTGTGTTCTCATCTTTCTTATCCTTAATTTCCTACAATCATTCAAATAAATTAGGTTAAGATTTCATAGAATTTGCCAGTTTCGGATATGTTTCCTGATTCACCGAAAGTATGACTGCCGAGAGGTTTCAATCTTAGGCTTGCAAAGCTGGAGAATGGAGGTAAAAGCGCCTGGCTGTTCCTGCCTTAGCTTTCACCACTCTTACAACTTGCGTCCGATTGCATTTTTAGGCTTACAGCACGAATGCCTATCGGACAATACTCAGTAAGAACTCCTACAATTGCAACAAGTTGACACTAAGTGCCAAAGACATTAGTTTGTCCTAAATTTTTAGCTTGAACCCAAATCCGCGTTTGGTGAAATTTAAAATTATTTTTTTTTCTTTTGGAACTCTATACTAAGAGAGTACATAGTTTAGATGCACCTTCCGACCATTTGAGGAGCAATTACACAGTCGCATGTCAATACTTTTTTCATCGAAAATTTCATGATCACATCAATTTTGGCCACTTGGCACAGAACATCCACCAAAAATTCGTTAAAAAGTAAATCAAAACAGCGCTGTGCTCTCACGCCTAGAGTTCATAAAATTAAAATGTAATGTTCATCTTAATTACATAATGGAAATGTTATGTTAGGTCGTTAAGCATTTTCATTTCACACAAACGAATTCGAGGCGAACGCAATTTAAACACGTAAGCTAATAATCGTAAAACCATTGAGTAATGCCAGCAAAATAAAAAAAATCCCAATTAAATTAATTTGTAATTAAAACGACAACTGGCAGCCATTAAAAAAAGCGCGATTAATCAAATTGCAATTTGAGTGTCGTTAGCGCGCAAAACCTACCAAAAAAGAGAGGAAAAATGAGAAAAATACAAATAAAAAATGAGAGTACGGAGGCAGCGTGAATAAGCGAAATGAAGTCGGATAACTCAATGGTCAGAGCAGTTAGGTGACCATAGAGAATTTCTGTTCTTAGCAACGTCACATCATTATAATCAATCTTGCACATTTAAACAAAGAGCTTGGAGGAAGCAGCGGTAAGTGCGAAAATAACGGTATTATTTTCGGTACGAATACAGTGGTGCTTATAAACTGAGGCAGGGCTAAAAACTGAAAGTATATATTCTTCTAAATTCAATTAAACAAATTATTTTAACAGAAGGGTTGCCAAGTAACGAAGATCGTAATGATAGCAGGAATAGGAAATTATAGTGAAAGCTTTTGACTTGTCAATATTTGACCGAATGAATTGTATGTTTGTCCATTTCGGTTACGAATATATATAAAGAATAGTGCGAGCGAAAGGCCAAAGAACAGCTGGAACGATGAGAAGTGCAGTCTCACAGTGAAAAAAAAAAACAAGCTGCCTACCTCGCAACGTTACAATTGACCACAATACAAGTATGTGCGGAAAGGGATCGTACCGAATGTTGAAGAGGGAAGCATGACGCCTTTGGAGGCAAACAAAAGGAGAAGCCGAAATGCGTGAGTACGAAGAGCTTGACTAGCTGATCGACCGAGGTAATGCTCAAAAATTCTATGAAAAAATTCAGGGATTAACAGAAAGTTTCCCCTAAAACCCCTAGAGATGATGCAGTGACTGACGCCCAAAGCGTACCGAAATTGTGGAGAGAACACTACTCCAGCCTGCTGAATGGCAGTGAAAGCATAACACCAAGAGATGGTAAACACTTTTAACCAATTGATAACGATGGAGCAGACGATCCATTGCGCGACCCTGAAGAAGTTCGAAAAGCAATTACCCCTCTGAAGAGCAACAGAACGGCGGAGGCCGATGGATTGCCGGCCGAGCTATTCAAATACGACGGCGAAGAACTGATAAGGGCATTCTCTTTCTTTCAGCTTTTTTGTAGGATACGGTTGAACTAAAGGAAATTAAGTGTGCTTCGACCAATCCATAAAAAAGAAGACTTTATGTACAATCTGCGGCAACTACAACGGGAAAAGCCTCCTCAACATCCCATATAAGGTTCTATCGAGCGTACTACCAGTAGTAGAGTAGCGAATATCTGCGAACAGTAAAACTAATGGACTGAGCCCAGATGGAAGCTCCATTTTTATGTGGAGGTTAATTGTTCTGCAGCTGCGCCTCACGTGAACTCAAGCAAAGGTTCGGTATATGCGGTTGGGTAGTGACTGAACGAACTTGTCCTGAAAGACTAAAAATTTCGTCTGATTCATGTGAATTTTCAGTCATATGGCGTAGCAGATTATCTAACTTTCTAGTCTTTGAATTTGAGCCCCTGTAGAGCTTTCGGCTCTTCATTAATATATAAATATTTTCTGACAGAAATTGTCTAAGTTGTCTGTCTGTCTGCCGACACGGCGATAACACTGCAAAACCTATATATTGCATTAACAATAATGCTTTTCAAAATATTATATTTGAGATAACCAATAAAAATGTTCCATATGCGTTCTGAAGTGATCGTAGTTTATTAGCAGAGCCTTTGAAATCAATCCTAACCAGCTTGATTTCTTAGAATAGTCGAGGCTTTTTCTCTGCTCCTGCTCGACGAGAGAAATCTGGACGTTGAGAAGTCGCTGATGAAAAGTGCAATGAGCTGCTTCACGGATGTATTGAAGCTAGGAGTTGAGATTGGAAAGAAATTGTTTGTAAGTGACTTCACGTCCAGTTAAGCTTTAGGCAGAAGTGGCTACCATTAAGGTAACAGTAGATATATGTACATATTACTTCGAAATGCAGCCTCTTTCAGAAAGGTGAACATTCACTTCGACGCTGAGCTCGCTAACTTTGCGCTTAAAGTCAGTCAAGGAGTATCTGTTTTCACTGGAAATAGCATCAAGCTACTTCATTATCAGACTCTTTGGGTACTCAGCCATAGTGAAATCGCTGTAAAGGCAACGAGCTAGTAAGAGGGTGCTCCTTTAAGAGGTAGGTTAAGTGGCTGTCTGACGACGCACCTAGGCATTTAGAAGCTCCATTGTGATATCACCGTGGCTAATTATCCCTAACTCTGAATCACCCTGATGAAGTTTATCATCTCATGTAGTTTTTTGTAGCTACCTTTAAAACGTCGTCCAGAAAACCTCGGCAGATAGTTGCGATGTTTTTTCTGTTCTGTAGAGCCTTGCATTCGCTTAGAAGATGTCTCCTCTTCTTCCACCTCCTGTCAACTTCTACAATAGTGTCCAGAAGCAAGTAAATACCTTCTTTTTCGGAGTCTAGTCGTTGGGTAGTGCCTGTTTTGTCTAGTTCATCTGCTTCACAGTTACCAAGGATATCACTATGCACTGGAACCCAGTGCAGATTTATCGTGAAATATGACGTTAGATCCTCTATGAGATCACCCCCACTAACTTTGACGAAACCTCAGTAGACTTCAGTGATTTCAACGCCGATTGCATATCTGTATATATAAATATATTCCTTGTTGTGAGCACGCTCTTTGACAGAACAACAAGACCATCTTTGATTGCTGTGATCTCTGCTTGGAAGACACGCTGTGGTCTGGCAAATGAAAGGTCATTTTGGTATATAATACAATTTTGCTGAGAAGACACCACCTCTCACTGTCGGGCACAGCACCCGCTAAAAACAAAGTGGGAACGAAATCCTTGTGGATTAGATCAGAACGCGGGAAATCTACTGAACTGCATGCCCTTAGCAAAGTTCGTCCTGTCGCCATCTTGGGATTTGTTACTGGGCTGGGTTACTGTTCAATAGGCTGAGGGGAATCATTTAGGTGTTTTCACCTCATTGGTCTAGCCTTTGAAGTACTGAGGTTGGAATAATTAGTCGGACTTAGTTTCGGTGAATCAGGAGAGATGAAACTAACAAAAGCCTCCTTAAGAAATTCGGATCAGGGGTTCGCCCATTTATGAGTGTCCTATTGTGAAATACTATGTATAAAAGTTTTAGCTACCACAAATAATCGGCGTTCCAAGCTGTCCAAGGCAGATCCTTGTCAGGATCGATCTATTAAGCTAGCCTTACCTTAACTTTATATTTTCTATCTAAAATTACATATTCTATCTAATATTTGTTATTTATAAAGAATATTGTTATTGCTATAAAAATTATTGGTACAGTTTACTTAAGATAATGGATCCCATCTGAATTTCCTTCTTTAAAAAATGAAAAATGTGATTAAATTTTATGTTTCTTCGCAGTCAACTCACCATCGCTCTTTGTGCCGCGTTCGTTACGTATCAAAATCTCATGATCGTCTTCCTCCCAAATTTCGCCCGGTGTAGCCGTGGTCGGCTGTGTCTGTTCGGCGACGGGCAACGCCAATGGCGTCTCCTGCACCTCTGTCGTGGCGCACACGGTGGCTGGTATTAGCGCCAGTGCTGCCACACAAACACCAATCGACAGCGCAATTAAATGGCAACTTCGCATTGTGTGCTCAATAAAGTGCTCGCGTGCTCGGGCGTGTGTGCTTTGCTGGGTGTATGGGTGCACGGTGCTGCGCGATGATGAAGTGCGTGAGGGCAGAGGTCTGGCAGTCGAGATGTGTGCGTGCCTTATTTGCTGTGCTTGTTGTTGCTATTGTGGCTGCTGCTGCTGCTACCTTTGCTCTATATTAATGCTTTACCTGCAAGTAGAGAAGAGACAAAGGCATATTTAAATGATGGCTTTTGTGTGCAACAGTAAGGGGTCAGAATTCTAAGGAAGCTTGAACTGTCTGTAGTCGCCTGAGGCCTTTTCTGCGGTGCGCCGGCATGAGTGTAAAAGGAGAGATGTGAATGTGGAGGGAAACGGTACAAAGTAATGTTGCTGCTGTCAACTAAATTTACATTCGCATGTCTGTGTCGTCTCATTTCACGCCCTGACGCTCAAGCTATCTACGTGTCTGCCGCTGTCTTTGCCCGGTGGCGCCGTCAAACAGTTGAAATGTTGTTGGCCTGATTGATGTGCGCTTCGTGGTTGCTGTCATACAGCTGTCAGTTGGTTGACAGGCCTCAGCCGGCATTAATATGTTTTTCGTTGTTATTGACAGCAGCGAGTGAGAGTAATGTAGTGTTGGAGAGAATAGTGAAATTCACTTTAGAAGTGATTAAATTTAAAATTTTAATAAATATTGCACATAAATTGGAAAAATATTTGACGATCTCAGAGCAATGCATTGTAGATTGAACTAATTAAGAAGCTAGTGGTTGACAAAGATTCGAAAATTTAAGACGAAATAATTAGAACAACAGCCTTAATTGAAGAGGAAGATATTATCCCAATCTAATGGAAATGGAGGTCGCGGGATACTCCAAGGATCTTGACATCTCTCTCTCTCTCTATCCGTCTAACAAATTCAGTTAGCATCTTGCAGGTGGAAATACTAGCTATAGAGAAAGTCTGCGAAGCTATAGATAGACAGTCAGTCTTCTCGGAACTATAAGAGGCAGGTTAGGTTTACTAATGGCATAGTGCCTATTGGATCTCTTACGATCCACCTTTTATCAAAAGGTTCTGACGATAATGGGAAAGCTAATTTTAGCCCAACTCTAGTTAAGCTCCAGCGAAGCCTAGCTATTCAGTAGCAGAACGCACAAAGAGAGCGGAATACCTACCTCTTCCCGTTCCACTGATAGCTGAGCTAGTGTGTCTTTTATTGCCAGTTGGTCAGTTTTTCAGTAACCTGCGATTTCACTGTGACCAGGCACCCACACTAGTCCTATCGCAAAGTGACTTGATGCTATTGGGAGTGAGGTTCAGCGTTCCCTAAGTTACTTTGAATGCGCGGCAAGTAAGGTCCAAGTATCACCGTCTTGCTATCAGAATGCACAGTCACTTAACTAAAGTAGGCCGCTCTCCGAAGCAGTAGACCTACCGCAAACTTAATGGCAGAAACCACGTCTTGAAAAACCCCTGTGATAGCCAGGAAGCCTGAAGCTGGAGTTTGGATGGGTCTACTTTTTATATTCCTAAAGATTTTGGAAGTAGGATTTTGGAAGTAGGATTTTGAAACGAAAAAGCTTTTTGATGACAAAAAATTTGAGCGAACATTGTTTGAAGGACAGACAGGTTAACCGAATTTAATCTGTGATTAAGTCAACCGTAAAACTGTTTTCGGATAAGTATATAAGAAAGAACCTTGAATAAGGCTTGAAAGGAACTTAAATTTTTGAACTACAGTCCAATTTCACTGATAGCATTAAGTGACGTTTGAATGATTTCCAAAGAGTAAACGCCTACAAATTAATTAATGGTCAATATTTTTCCTCAAAGCATCGCAGGAAAATACATTTATGCAGCCATATATGTACATATGTATATATTATCTCACACACATATATTTTCATAGTTTTTAAATAGCTTTTCACCACGGGAAAAACCAATCTCTCACATATGTATTCGTGTAGAGCATGAAAGCCTATTGGTTTGAGTACTCATTTGCATTTTAAATGAATGCGGTTTCTCATATTAATTTATGCATATTTGTGGTTTCGAATTTAATTATTTGCTGCATTGCACACGCCCTGTGCAAATAAGTGCATGTCGAATAAATGAAACCACGAAAAAAATCGGTTTTGCCGAGGTGACCCAAAAGGAAAGTTTGGTGGTAGAGTAAGTTTGGATAATTTTTGGTATTTATGGTAATCACGTATTTGGCATTTTCGTTATAATAAGATTGAATAGTTGGTGAAGAGATAATAATATTTGAATAGCAAGGCCTTCATAATTAGTAAAAGCAGAGATAATATCGACATATCGTCACCGAAAATGCAAAGTAACGTAACATCACTTTTCATACATTTATAAGTTTACAGATGAAGGGAAAACCATATAATAGAAACCACTTATATTAAATCAAAATTTGAGTTTTGGTTATAAAATGGTTATATACTATTTATGTATTGGTTATATATTAGTTATATACTGATTATGTATGATATATATGCTGTATAAAATACAATAAAACACTAAATTTCGATTTTTTTTTATGTTACGTTCTTTTGCATTTTAGGTGACGATATGCTCTTTTGTTGAATGACAAGAGAGCAGAGCATTAAGTTTAAGAGAGAACAAGCTTGAGATTGAGCAGAGAAATGGCGAATCGAACACCACTGGCTGGAAATTTTCTTTATCGAAAAATTTATTTATTAATTTTCAGGGTGACATCCACTTTTGAATTTCAAAAACTCTTTTTTTTAACATATATCGATGTAGGTGGATTTGAGAACATTCTCCGAAAATTGTTGATCTGGCAAATAGTCACGAAGATATGAGTAAGTAATAACTTCTGAGTTTAGTGCAATCGGCTCTCAAAATTTTAAACGAGTATTTCTCGAAACGCTGTTTTCAGAGGCAGCCAGAGGAATTTCTCCGAAACGGCTGGACTGATCGAGTTGAAAATTTCGCACGAATTTTTAGATATATTTTTCACGTACCAAAAATAAAAATAATATTTTTGATAATTATTTCGATTTTAATATAAGTGTGTTGGATATATGTTCATTTCTTCATAAAAAATGATTTTTTTGGCAAGTCCCCATTTTGTGCAAAATTAAAATTTCGACCGGTCCTTCGACCACATCCTTTGTATAGTATAATATAATATATAAATATATATGTATAATATTTCATTTTGGTTTTGAAACTATTATTTGAGATATTTGAGTCAATTTTAAGCAGAAAATTCTTCCACACTTTCAGAGACCTTTTTTCAGAGGTGGTCCTGTAGATCGACTACGGTATTAAGGGAATCAAAATTTTTTTAAAATGAAAATTCGATTATTAATATAAAAATTTCTGAAAATTTAAATTATTGTACTGTGAACAGGGTGCTCGTTTATCAGGTTTGCTACAAAGTTTGTAACATCCAGAAGAAAGCGTCGGTGACCCTATACAAAATGTATATATAAATAATTTGTATATTGAGTTGAGTCAATTTAGTCCGTTTGTTCAAAAAAACCGCAGAATTGAACGTTTTTTCTTGTTGTTATTGTTTTTTTTTCAATTAATTAAATGCCTCTTCAGAAAAAGTTTAAGAAACTTATTTTTTCGACTCTTAAGTGCGTATTACCACTAGAGCCACCGCAAGAATTTTTTTGGATAAAAAAATTTCAAAAAAAAATATTTATAAATATACATATATGTATGTATGTATAATTCCTTAATCCACTAATACATTTACATTTCCGATAAAAAAAAATTCATAAAAAAACTAAATAAAAAAAATTTAATTTTTCCTTAATCTGCTAATAACAAATTTTTCCATTAAAAAATTTTCCAAACAAAGGTAAAAAAGTTGAAATTTTTTCTTACTTGCCCACTTGATGCACATATCGCTTGGCGCTTAATTTTATGTTTGCTTAAGTGGCATATGAATAAATATTTGCCCATTAATTTTTCAGTCTGTGTCTGTTGTTGCTTTTGCGCGTAATTAGTGCGCATTTAAAAAATATACATATTTAATACATATTTTTGCTGCTCTTGATTTTACCGTTACCACACTCGACACGTTCTGCTACGGTTTTGCTCATTTCCGCTGCATTGAAGCACACATACACTTACATTTTAAATATTTTTTTTCTATATTAAAAAAAAAATTTTGTGCATTAATAATAACTTTTTGTTGTTGCTGTTCAATGAATATTCACTTGTTCTGTTGTGGCTGCGCGTTTAATTTAATTTATTGTTCTCATTTTTTATGCCGAAATTCTCCAATAGATAATAGCAGCTGTTTATTAATTCCTTAAATAAAAGTTACAGCGAAATTAAATATTATTATATTAAAGTATAAATTTGCTACAAAAAAAAAATCCATTTGATTGGAAAATTCAATATTTGCTCAAACAATTGTTCATTTGCGCCATTGTGTGTGCTGACCTGTGCTCTCAATTAAATTGAAGTGGCTGATTTGACAATTGAAGGTTTTTAAGGTTAACAAAACAATTTATTGCAAGAAAAAATTGCAAATGGAAAAAAGTTTTAAATGAAAAATATAAAAAAATTATAATATGCAAATTAAGTTTCATGGAATTTCTCATTTTATATCTAGTTTAAAGTTATTCCTTTTCAAACATAATTGACAGGTTTGATTGATATCTTTTTCATGTGTGTCTAGTTTTGGTATTCGGTTTTCATTTCATATTTATTTTTCCAAATGTAGCTTAAACTAAGAATCACAGTATGATTTTAGTCTAAGACCATAAAATTTTAGTTTTTTTTTTTGTTTTTTTTTGAAATAGCAATGAAAGCAACAATTTTGTATATGAGTATTATTGTAAGAGTCTGTTACTTAAGCAAATCAAGCACATTAAGGATGGCATAGCTACCGATTACTTTCAGAAATACACTCATGTTTTAGCTTTTTAACTCCTTTCTCTTGAGATGTTCTTCAGTTCGGCATGCTTCTAAGAGCTTGTGATTACTTTCAGATATTCGGTTAGGGTACTCCATAAATGCAATACATTAACATTGAAGATGGAGATTATAATATATATAGTAGTGTTTATTCAGTTTAAAATCATTAAAGGATGGAGTCATGTGAGGTAAGTTCTCTGATCGCCATTCACTTGGGAGTGGCCAGAAACGATTCTTTTACATATGACTCAAACAGCTTACTACTTCCGGTCTTTGACCAAGTATCCTCTGGGTAGCCTAAGAACATCCGTTTGAAGGCGAGCTAAATTGAAAATTGGTAAAAACCAGTACCAATGAAAACTAAACGACAGCCTCGGATGAGAGACTTTAACTCAGCTATAATCGCGTAAGCGGTGTCTACGCCAATTAAGAAGATTATCATGGTGGAAAAATTACAAATTGACCTTCTAATATCAATTCCAACTAAATTGAAAGAACACATTATGAATAACACTGCTAGTGATCAAGTTCATCTTTGAGCTTCAATCGTCACATGACTTTGTCATTATGCAAAAGGCCTTTGCATCTATCTATCAAGTAGTCAATAAGATACTTATTCCATTTCTTTGGTTTTCAAAGCACATACTTTTTTTGGAAGCAGCAAATTCAGTTGAAGTCCATTCAATACTCTCTAGAAAAGCCTTCGCCGATTGCATCCAACAGAGGATTGTACACCATATCCCCCCTCTGACTAAATACATAGCATAGTTTATAGTTAGTTCTTCGATCTGCATACATAGAAAATCAGAAATTTGGTTTACCTGAACATAAGCGAAGAAGTACGAAGGCTGCCTTTCTATTTGTGTTGTTTACAGTAACTTAAAATACTCATTTCGGACAAAAAATTGATTATTTATTACAACTTTCGACGTGAATTATCTCAGCAATAGTGAAACGATAAATTAATTCACTTTTGTAACGACGAAGTTTCATCAAGGACCAGTTGTTGTTATTGTAGTGGAACAATTTTGCTGAGTTGACAGTCCGGGTCCGCTCCGATTACTTACACCTCACAATCGTGGAAACGGTACAAGGACCAGTATTTATCGATGGTATGGTGAATCCAATCGACGACTCCAAGGCGACTTTCGTGAAGATCGTTCAAAATCAGTTTTGCTTCGGAAACTATTGATGCTGTGTTGGCAAAATAATATTGCAAGATCGTCATGTGATCTATCATGAGATTGAGACGACTATAGGCATTAGAGGGTGACTGTAAAAAATGTGTTCACTTTGGAGCCCACACAAATTGTCAATCGCTCATAAAAACGTCTTTCGTCGATTAGTCGAGAGAAATGTTAAATAAATGCGATAACGGTGCTTCGAAACATGTCTATAAGGTCGAGACAGGTGATGAATCGTGGATTTACGCGTATGAGACCGAAAGTAAAGAGTAGTCGACCGAATGGGTATTTCAAGATAAGCCGAAACCAACTTAAGCTGTTCGCACACGAAGCACTTCCAAGTAAATGGTTGCCTGTTCTTTTTGGAAAAACTAAACAATTCACAATCATACCACTAGAGCACTGCAGAACTGTAAATTCTGAGTGGTATACAACCACTTGTTTGTCAGTTTGTCTTTCAAGAAATCAGGAAAACCAACTGCCTATGACTGATCATTCTTTACCACGACAACGGAAGCCCTCACACATCGACTGAATCAACTGCATTTTGGAGCACTTAAAAGATCGATTTGATTAGTAGTCCACCGTACACTAAGAGGTGAACATTTTTTTGACACCTGAAGAAGCGGTTATGCGCTCAAAGGGCATGTTTTGGAAATATCTCAACCAAAGTGGCAAAATTGCTTCGACAAGTGGTTCAAACGTACGCAAAAGGGTATAGATCTCAATGGAGATTATTTTGAAAAACCATAAAGCGATTTTCGATAATTAATATTTGTTAAAATGACTTATCATAATTTGAAGGTCTGAGACCGAACTGCTTTCAAAAATAAAATGGGTTGAAGTCTTGAATATTTTGGCCGGAATAGCTCAAATTGTTCCCAAAAATCATAATTAAGTCTTGTTTGGCAAAGAAAAAAAATTTCGAATACAAAGGAAGCTCTGAATGGTGGCCACATGAGTTTACGTAAAAACCCTCACGGTCCCTATTTCCTTTCGTGAATCACCACTAAAACGCAAAAATTTATCTATTTTTGAAAAGAATTTTTACTGGTGATTTAAAGTGTATCACTTACCGCAACGTTAAGCAAAAACGGTCGTGGTTGACCAGCAATCAACCGGCGCAAACTGTGGCCAAGCCAAGACTGACGGTCAGGTAAGTTTTTCTATGTGTTTGGTGGAATTGACCGGGAACTATCCACTGTTGCTGTTCTACGGCCAGATTTATAATTTTGGCCTGTACTATCTGAAAAAGCAATCGGCAAGCTTTTTCTAATAGGCGAAGGATTGTCTCCCGTCTGGACAAAGCCACGCTACACAAATCGTGAGTGCCTTCCTAGAATATCCACGAGCTCGGCTGGAAGTTTCTTATCCATGCACTTTATAGTTCGGACTTGGCACCAGAGACTACCAACTGCTCCGGTCTATTACGACCTTTTTTTCTTTAGAAAAAATGTATTAGCTAACACCTTTAGTTATGAATATGCTTGCCTATTAATTGAAATAACGTAACTGCCAACGGTTCCCATTAATTTGCAACAAAACTCTTACGCTCTTTCCAACTAAAGTCTTTGAATAAAATTTCAAGCTAAAGGCCTGCATTTCCCAAGAAAAAAACTTTAAATATGAGAGGCAGCATGACTACAAGTAAATAAAAAAACAAACACAACAACAAACAACACTATCAAGTATGCAAATTCATGTTAGCAGACGTGTAAGAGTATAATGAGAGAGGAAAGTGACGTTAAGATAACGAGCGGAGCGCACTTGCCGGTGCAGTGGCGTATGAATTGCAAGTGCCGCACGAATGTGCTAAGAGTACATAAACATATATATATTTGTATATATATATATATAAAATAAACAAAAATATGCAACGGTATTTGCCAAGCATACAAGCACATTGAAAGTTGGTGTATGTTGTGCAACCGCATATGAGTACTCGGGGCGCAGCTGGAGTATATATGGCAACAAAAGCGTGCTGCAACACACACGCATACAATTTTAATACCTAAATATACATATGTATTATGAGCAGGAGCAGAAATATTCAGCATTGTATAAATACACTTGGCAAACGGTGTGGCTTGCATGAATTTGCAGACACACATACATACACATATACACGGCGTAGTGCATAAGTAGCGGATATGGATGGCGCTCACGTACCTTGCCGCACAGTCAAATGCAAATGAAACGAAGCGTGATGTTTTAGTGCATGATAAAGCCGTCGCGTCGCATTTGCCACTACAGTGTACACAGTGGATACTACTATATATATGTATGTATGTATGTATATAAGGGTCTCTGTTATTTTCGAAGTTGATTTTTTTTTTGAAACGCACCTGAAGATTATGGTTTTTGTTCCAAAAAAATATATTCAATGCAATGAAGCTCTTTATATTTAATTTAAATGTGTATAAAATATTTTAATGGTCCAATATATTTAACATGGGATCTTTTGATCTTTTGCAATAATTTGTTTTCTCCAAAACGGTAAAACCTACAAGATTGAAAATTTGATTTTCGAGTACAAAAAATGCTACTCTACAAAAATGTAATAATTTTAATAATTTTTTCCATTAAGTCATTCTTTTAAAAGTTATACGCAGTTGAAGTTATGCTGCAAATGTACTATACTGTACTCATAGGTACGCCATGTCGTATGAGTAACACAAAATGTAGTGAAAATCAGTTATATGAATGCCAGTATACTTGATATATGATTTCGACAGCGTATAACGTTTAAACGAATGGTTTTATGAAAAAAATTAATTTAATCTTTTTTGTAGAGCGGAAATTTTTGTAATAAAATATCACTTTTTCACAACTATAGATTGACTTGCTTAATGCTTAATAAAAAAATCGGCTGCTATACTAAAAATAATGAGCTTGTTTGCTTTTCAAACTTGTTTTCTTCTTTATGTAGCATTTGCAAAAAAATTAAAAAAATAATAATAATAATATGAACTTGCCAAATAACGAACACCCTAATATCAACACATCCATATACAAACATTAACATAAAAATATACATATTCGCCTAACGCATATGCAACTTCACTAACTGCTGTTGCCCATCAACGACATTGCCGGCTGCTGCTGCTGAAATTTTGTTGTAAGTTAACTTAAGTAACACAAACACATGCCAAGGCGGCTCTCTGTAGGATTTTCTATGCTGAAATACCCAAATAAATTTGCATACAACATATTTTATTTAACTACAATGGAAATATACTTTATTGTGGCAAGTTGCGTGGCGCAGCAGACTGGGGGCTGGCACTGATTTTACTAAAAACAAAGCGGAAGAAGCACTAGAAATGTAAAATGGCTGCTATTAAGTGCCAGGAGATACGAAAAATATAACAATCTACACACTTTATGCACTGACATACATATATATATACAGACTTACACATATTTACATGTGCATATGAAATTGTGCAATCATATCTCCGCTAATCATTTAATAAATCACTTTTGATCATGCAAGCAGCTGCTGAATATAACAGTTTATCATTGCATATGTCATGACGGATTTGAGAATGAGGGCTTTACCAGCTGGCGGCAGCAGAAGGTGTAGCATAATACTTGAGAAAGATAGTTAGTGCTGGGCTCTAGCACTTGCAGCGATTTCGTACAGGAGCACTGAAACATTCTTTTCTATTTCTGATCACAGTAGAGTCCACTTAAACACCATGCACCTGGCGCACAGTTCACAGATATTTAGGACTTTTTCTTGCTGCTCCAACAACACACAACAATAAGCATCTTTCACAGGCTCGAAAGGCCAATGAAACTTAAGTTTTATTCTATAATGACTTTCAATATACAAAGCTATTCACTGTAATATGACTTCAGTTGTTTTACAATTTAAGTTTTCTTAGTGAAAATCTCAAAATGCTGTTACCTCAACTATTTTGCCTATGTTCAAGGATTTTAACCCATCGCGGAAATTTTTCCTGCTCAAGTTTTTCTTCACACAAATTTTGTACCAAGCACTGGCTCAGGCTCTGTAAAATCTAAAGAGAATGTGAGTAAAGCTGATCTTAAACTATTAATAAAGGCACATAACATATCATATTTAGCCAGCTTATATTGTTAGGTTAGTCGCAATCAGCAATACGTGGTACTTCCTGATCAGGCTAGGTAAGAACTCTTGGCGTTCTTTAGACTGCAGCTAATAATATAACACACCCTAAGCATCCCTTAAATGCCACATATATTTCCCTCTTCGCAAGCACTCTTTGCTTAGGAATCTACAAACTACTGAGAACTACTAATACTCCACTTAAACGACAGATATGACTATCTTTCCAAAGTAGCTTGTAGGGTAAACTCAAGATATTTTACTTGAAAACTAGACAGTTTCTGAAGTACCTTTGAGTCTGTGGCATAGCGAAGTTGTTGGTTCGTTTTTAGTTGAGGCCTCTTCTAATTTGTGCTCAGTCTAGGTTCAGAAACCCAACATGAATGTATAAAAAACCATAGAAGTTTTGTAAAATTGCATAGGAAACCGGTTTTTGAAGCTGACTACTTACAACAAAGTATATTACATCAAAGTACTAGTTCTTTCAGAATTCCGACCATTTTCGTTGACCATCTGTACCTCCGGAACGAATTAACGAAGCACTCAGCAAGGAATATACTATAAGCGTCACATTGATTTTTGAGCGGCTTTTGCGTGACCTTTTTAGTTTCGGCACGTTTTTTCCCTCCATTCCAATGATTGCTGATTTGTTTGCATGTTAAACTCATAAACCCAAGCTTCATCGGCCGTAATAATGCCATCCATGAATGAGGGATCGGATATCGAGCATGTCCGAAGAGACTTGTTTATGGTATTATTTTTGAAAAATATTCAGCTTTATTGGGGCGAATCGAGTAAGAAGGCTTTTCATACCCAACATATCTACCAAAATCATTCGAACGGACTCGCGAGAGATGTCGAGTTCTCTTGTCATCTCTATAACACTTTTCTGATGATTTTCAAGCACCATAACCTTTGCTCTTTTAATATTTCCATCCGTTGAAGATGTCGATCTCTCAACTTTGAAGACTTTGTTTCACTCGTAGGCTGTGCCTTGGCATTGTAAAAATCTCAACGCACTATAGCGGTGTACCGACATAAGCAGCTGCTATAAACAAACTGGTTGATAGATCGCTCTCGTATTTGGCATAGTAATTAAAAACAGTCCATCCAATTTAGCACTTAAGCATAAAAATTAATATCATTTAAAGAAGGGTAAATTTTGAACAACAAAATGGATTAACTTGCGATATAGCAGGTGCTTATTTAAATAAGTAACCTAAAGGGTGCCCTTAACTTGAAGAAAATTTCAAAGAAATTGTTTTTCATTGGTATTCTAACATTACAAGAATATAGGGAAGAATAATGAAATAAAAAATTTAAAAATCTCAAAAATTATCAATTGCTAAATGGGAGGGATCTCAAAAACTGGCACATGACCTTTCAGATTTAAACCCTCTTAGCAATCTAAAACAAAAGTCAAAACCAAAATTAGTAATCGAAAATAGTGTGACAAATGGCTGAAGCTATGGAAAAGTCGAACAAAACTTTTAACGAAATGGCGACTGCCCGAGAAAATGGAAACAATTTTTGTACTATTTTTGTTGTAAAATAGTAAAAATTTAGGTTGGCGATTTCAGCTAAATCAGTCGAACACAACCTCAGAAATTGTGAGAATCGTTTAGAAAAATGTAGTTTTGAGAAAAACCCGTTTAAAGTTCTTCCCGAGCTAGTTTGAATTCCGTATCAGCAAAATACAAAATACCTACATCTCCGAAAATAATTTGAATTTTGAAAGAGGCATAATCTTGAACAGTTGGACTTTGAAAAACAAAATTTCTAGACAACGAGAAAAAGTCATTATACAAGTCATTATTCGAGAACAGAGCGTTGGTTTACAGCTCAGCACCCTCCACTTTACTTTTCTTCTGACAAATATCAACCCTAAACGGATTTGAAACAGAGTTAAGGTATATATATATATATATTGTATATCTATCAACCTTTTTCTTTTTGAAGTTCCACTTTTTTCGAGGTCGAAAATTATATATATAAAATTCTAAGCTCAAACGTTCTACTATATCTACACAAAAAAATATAAACTCACACATATAGCAATCTAACTTAAGTCGCGCCAAAAATCGCCTTTTATATGAAAGCAAAATGATTTTACAAAACAACAAAAAAACCAAAACAAATTTGAATAAACTGCAAATCCGTGGAATGCTACTCAACGAAAACGCGCCAGCTATTTCCGCTTCCATTAGAAAAAAATTCGAAACCCTTTCACACACACGCACACATGCATATCTTTATGCATAAACCAAACATATTTATATGCAAACACAAGCGGCTTACAGCCAGTTTTTTATGCAATTTGAATGCGCCTTGGCTATGGCGGCGCATGTCGGACGGGGCGTATGAGTGATGAAACTATTTGCAAACTTTGTGCGCGTCACTTTTACATGTGCACGCAACAACAAAAGCAACAAGGCATACGCATATGCTTAGTTGCTTGCTTCAGCTTATGTTTTCTCCACTTTGTTGCTACTAACGGTGCTTATATTGGCTAACGGCGTTGCAAAGCAACAACAATGACGTTGATGTTGGCATTAACGTATAAAGTTGGTATTTTTTGCGCTGTGTGTTTACAAAATGGCTGGAAATGTAACGGTGGATTTGTATATACATATGTATATTTACATATATGTGTGTGTGTTTTTGGTTTAGTTATATTTGCATGTATGTTTGTACTTTACATACAAGCCAGACATAAATGCGCAAGCTGACGTAAAGTTCTGAGAGGTGTTGAGTAGTTTTATGTTGCTGTCTTGTTACGTAATACTGGCTGGATATGTAAAATGATTTCTGTTGTGACTTATTAGAGTTTTTCCTTAAGGTTTGGCTTTGAAGTAGATCCTTTTCATTGCCTGGCACGCTTTAGTAGTGGTTCATGTATGTTTCTTAGGTTGAAAGCTTTTATTCGAGTGATGTTAACAATGCTTGCAGAGGTCAAAATTGTAGCATTCTGTGGTATCTGCTGATCTAGAGAGTTATCTTTCAAAAAGTGTAAGTATTTCTGCATAATTTATCCCAAGAACACAAGAACTTGAATGGAATGTTCCGCCAGCTTGTATGAAGCAATATGTTATAGTGGTTAGATCTGAAAAGTATACTCGCAGATGATAGATCTTTCTTGGACAATAATCCATGCTAAATTTCTTAAACATGTTGTTGTTAAATAAAAAAATTTTCATGCAGGAACTTGATTTTGATGGATCAGTTTTTATGGCAGCTATATGCTATATGTAGTAGTCCAATTCAAACAAAACGTTTGAGGATCGTAGAGCTACTTTAGATAATAATACGTGCTTGATTTCATGAAGATATTGCGCCAAATAGAGAAGTTTTCCGTATAAAAGCTTAATATTGATGGATCCGTTTGAATGGCAGCTATATCCTAAAGTAGTCCGATTCAAACAATATGTTTGTAGATGGTAGACCTTCCTGCGATAATATTTGTTACGAAAGTTCGAAAAGATATCTCATCAAATAAAAGAGTTTTTCTATGCAAGAACTTGATTTTGATAGGTCAGTTTATAAGGCAGCTATATGCTATAATTGTCCGATATCAGCGGTTTTGACAAATGAGCAGATTCTTAGCGAGAAAAGGGTTTGTGCAAAATTTCAGATCGATATCTCAAAAATTGAAGGACTAATTCGCTTATCTACAGACACTAGAGCGGGTTGATTTTTTTCCACTAAATCGCGTATGTGGAAAATGTGAAATTTTGCCTAAGAGACTATGCCAAGTTAAAATTTAGCACTTCTCTAAAGGAGGCTGCACTCCGGACTAGCATATCTACGGTTACCTCGGCTTGAAAGACACTGCAATAGTCAGGATGTCTGAGTTGGAGTTGATGGAGAGCTTCTGATAGTAGAAAAGGCACATGTTTAAATCGACTCAGTTCGTCATCTTTTATAATATATACATACACATTCCTTATATAAAAATGGTGTAGTGATAGTAATTATAAACTGTAAGCTAGTAATCATTACCTAGACGTCTTCTGTACAGATTCTCTTAAAACCTGAAACTTGCTAGAATTGCCCAGAATGCATTTTCTCATATGGCCACATGGATTGAACCAACGATAAATTATCTCTTTAATATTTCCTTTCTAAAATCATTCTGCTGCATACTTTCAGACTGGCAGCTTTATTCTTTTCGTTTGTGGAACACATTATTGTACTTCTCAAACGGTTAAAGTAATAATTCTTCACATAGCTCAAAGAGTTACATGAGGTATTCTGAAGAATTATGTTGAGATATAACAGAAGAATATGATTCTTCAATAAAATTTACGGTGGAAAATACTCTGTTAACCAAATCTTCTTATAAATTAAAGTATTAAAATGGAATGTAATAAAATTTAAACCACTTAAGACTTCGAAGATATAAAAAATTCCAACACAAAATAGTGATCATGGTTATCAGTAGAAAAAAAAATTGGTTTCAAGGCCCCTGTTTTGCCCGCGAACTACTAAAACTTTTACCAGAAGTTAAATAAAAACAGTATTGATATTGAAACCTGGACGACAAAATTGTGGAATCAACTAAATGATGACCCAAACAAGCTACACAATCTACTAAAAGAAACATTAATATGAACGCCACTGTATATATTTTTAAATTTATTGCATTTTACGTTGCGCTTGAACGTTTGCAAAGTTAACGTTACTGGCTTTATGCATTTCATTTTCATAACCCTTCAGTCCTCTTTGACATCGCCACATAGCTCATTTTTATACTTGAAATACACAGCATTTTGCTGTTATTGCCTTGTTTGATGTTTACCAGCTGTTAACATTGTTGAATTGTCAAACGAAATTCTTGCTGCTAAATCTACAATGCTTTTGTGTCAGTGTCTAAGTAAGTAAATGTGTAGAAGTAGTCTTTGAACCCTTTAGGAAAGTACTGAAACTCTAAAGTGATGAAATATAGAACATTGTTTTTAATGGAAAAACACACTAAAATTTGTAAAAATTTGAAAGTAAAAAGTAGTTTCAAGTGCAACTCATTCCAGACACCCTAAATGTAGGCAACGATTTATTCATTGCCTACCTTTAGGCTAATTAATATGCAATATTTCGGCACTCTGAGAGAAACAACTCACATAAAAATGAAGAAAGCCTTTCTTTCCAAAGAAAAAAGTGTTTCTGAGCTAAATTATATACATTTATTTAACACTAGTTCAGGTATGCCCTGCAGGGCTCATGCTTGTTGTCGCGCAATGCCACTTGTCACACATTGACATTCGCATAGGCAATGAACGAGAGTAGGTTGATTGAAGCATACAACTGTCACAGACGAGTTATGCTTTTTAAGCATTACATATTATCATATATAGTAAAAATATGTTTATTCGTGTGTGTGTGTGTTAGCGTTTGTGACTACGCCTGACACGCGTTTGCATGCAAATTTGTTTTCGCCGCATTCGTGTGCCTGCTGCCTGTATCATCGGGCCTCTGCTCAACTCAACATATACTTTGAGTTCAAGTGCCCTCAAGTGTACGGCTATGCGCCGACAGTCATTCTAAAGTACAAAACCATTGAGAAAGCGTGTTGGTACTTACAAAGGAAATTTTTTTGCAAACGAGAACATATGTAAATACCAAACATTTGCATAAACTTTTGTGTGGATGTGGAATTATGAAGAATTTTCTAGCAACGAATTTAAATTTGTAATAAATTTTAGTAAGAATTTTTATTGAGATTTAAAGCGGCGGGACCAGATGGGATTATCTCCATAATTCTGCAGAAACTAAAGGATCCTATTGTTCAAAGGATCATAATTGTATATCCCAAGAAGCTAGAAAAGAATCAAGGTGGTGTTGCCACCAAAACCAGGCAGAAGAACACACAATACTGCTTCAGACTTTAGATCCATTAGTCTCACGTCCTTCATGCTGAAGATCTAGAGAGGCTAACGGACATTAGTTCAATTAAAGTGGATAACGTATCAACTGCACAACATGCATACATTAAGGATCGATCACAAGAAACTGCCCTACACGACGTGGTAAATATAAAGAAAACACATTACACCTCAAGCAGTATACAATGGCTGCCTTTCTGAACATAGAAGGAGCTTTTAACATCATAACTAGAAGTAAACGCGATCGCAGTCTCCCACACAGAGTGGTATAGACGGCAGGGTGTGCAGATAGATTCCAGCGAAGCTTATGAGCAATATTATTATAGCATCCCACGGCTGAGTGATTTCCTCTGTGAGTGCCCAACTCTATTACAGATCAGACATCGAAATTTACATTTACAAAACCTGTATGTATGTCTATCAACAAAAAGCATAACGGAGATATATAGTTTCAGTGAGGGAACCAAATGCTTTGAGCACAAGAATAGATTGTGATATCAAGATATATTGGCTTGCGAAAGTGTATCAGAATGGCGCTTCCGACGCTAATTGATCCCGAAGGAGCAGTACTCTTACCCACATATCTTCTTCCCAAGAAGCTCATTTTTGTTGAAACTGCCGATATTAACCTTCTATATAGCGAAACCAAGCCCCTGTAACTTTATTGTTTAGCAAGATATCCTCCTGAAGTTGGCTACAATACTACAATTTCGGAATATATTTAAGATAGGACCAAACAAACTAACCGGCTAATATAAGAAATGGACCTGTGAAGGATATTACAGCTAAGGTGCAGACGAAGATAAAGTAGATAACAGTACATAATTTTCAAATGTTGCAGAAAAATTTCATCACAGAGGTTCGGAGTTGCCTCACGTAAGCATTCATTTTGTCGTTTTTATTTCTTATCTCTCGCCACTTAAGATAGTGATCTCCGGGACCTAACTGGAAAAGAGTGAAACGCCCTTATAAGCGGATATTGAGTTTGACGAGTGTTCGGTTAACAAGTTTTTTGTTGGTTTGAATTTTTAAAGTTTAGAAACTACTACAAAACCTCATGAAGGTGGAAAATCAAGAAAAACTCACTTAAAACTTCATAACCAACTGTGAAGTTCAAAAAAGCTTTGCTTTTGAAGGTTCTGTTGTTGTTGTAATTTCATTAGTGATTTAATTCCCGCTTGTGGGGTAAGATTCGGGTGGATCGTTATCGAAATCATCTAACGATGGGCCCAGGAATCGTGGTGTTTGAAGGGATCGCACGAAAGGGAGAGGGTTGTTATATGAATGGGGCCCGCTCGGCATGCAAAGCGGTGGTTAGGGTCATGCGGGGACTCATTACACGCAGGTCATATATTAGACATGTCGGGTTTGATTCTGCATAAGTAAGAATTTAGCCGGCTACATTATCCCGAACGAAGTTGCGCAAGGGTTACCTCAAATTCTCGTGGAAACTCGTGCTCTTCGTCTGCAATGAGTGGGGGCTTGACTGCAAGTACGCCATTTATCGAAAAGTAGTCGGTGAAGGTGTTAATGACTTCACTGTGAATGGTGGTCAGTGCGGGTCTAAAGTTAATGGCCTCCGAAGTCTGGTCGGCGTGATGTTCGATCTCGTCGACGTAATCAAAGCAAGAGCTCTCTTAGTAAGCGACTCCGCTTCAAGCAGGTGACTGCAAGGATGGTTTCTGCACACAACCCGGAGGTGGTCGGTGACATGCGCAGAAATTCACGCAAGTGAGAAAAGTTTTCTGAGCGCCATTCACTTGGGAGTAACCAGAATCAATTATTTTACATATCGCTTAATCAGCTCACGACTCCCAGTCTTAGATCAAGCATTCAAAAAAACAGGTAGCCTCAAAACATCAGCTTGAAGGCGAGCTAAAGTGAGAAGGCGAAAAATGCCTCCCCAAGGATGTGCGCTGGGTTTGGGACAGGCTATATAAAAAACACTCCCAGTGTAAAGAAAAAAACAGCCTCGTATGAGAGACCCATCTTTTGATGACGATCACTGAAAACGTGTTAAGGATAATGATTTAAGGGCACGCACCTAAAATGCCAGGTCCTTTAATTGGAAAGATGTCGCTTCCCAGTTGGTTGATGTCCTCGTTAAAGTGAAGGCTGACATCCCCGCCGTCCAAGAAATGCGAAGAACCTTACAAGGACTTAGGCGACTAGGTCCTTGTGGCATTTACTACAGTGGTGGAGCGCAAATTCGGTGTGGGATTCACAGCGGGATAGAGACTACGTCGCCGAGTCTTGGCATAATTAACTCGCATCTCTGCGGCTAGTTGTATCAGGCACTAATGGGTGCCAAGGGGTGACATGTTTGCACAGTACAGCAGTTTTCGGTCGATTTTCAAGCTCTCAGGAGAAATCTCCGATTGGTGACAAGTAGTGAAACAGAAGAACGTCGAGCGCGCTGTTGTAAACGCGGCTATATACCCTTAAGCGATGTTTACGCCAATAAAAAAGAATAGGAAGCATATATTCTCTTAAAGCGAAAAGAGTTACCTGATCCTGTTTATACAATTTTTGGTTATATTCATGCGTATTTGATACTTCTGATCCTCAAATAAAATTTTTAGAACTACTGAGAGCGAGACAACAACATCTCTACCCTCAGTCATATCATCTTCCCCAATTTTCTAAAGCGCTTCGAGCGAAATAACCGAACAAAAAGGAAAATAAATAAATAAATTATTTACGCAGACGCTCATTTTAGAGCCAACAGCATTAATGCGCCACCCCCCTGCACCGCCATACACCGCTCACGTAGCATAAATACGTTAAGAGTTTATAAATAAAAAATTTCAAATGCCAAAATTTAAAAAATAAAAAAAAATGCAGCAAAATAAATTCAATTACATTTAGTGAAGAACATACAAATTACAAAAACAAACATGACACAAAACTTAGCCAATTTGGTGGGGGAACGCAACTCCGCTGCTCAAAGTGAAAGCTTAGACAGCATCAGGGGTGTTCCGCTATGACAAACAAGTGTGGCAGCAGCGGCAGCTGAAGCAATGTGGCATAACGGAAATATGTAAGTGAAATTATTCAACAGTATTAGCTGTAACTCTAGTGTTGTTGTTGTTGCTATTTATATTTTATTTTTAACATGTTTCACTTTAATTTCGCAAAGCGACAAGCGAACTGAATGAAAGCGGCGGCAAGCAGAAAAGCGCAGCGACACAGCTGTGTGACAGAAGGGGGTGGAACGGATGCCTGAGGTACAAGAACATAGCCATGACATTCGTAGCGACCGTGGCGTGCACACAAACAACAAATAAATACGTGTGTCTATCCACACCACGAGCGTCCATAATGTCAAGGCTTTGAAGATTGTCTGTGCCGCCAAACCAAGCGCGCAGTGGGGGAGGTGTGGCAAGGGAGTTCATGTCTAAAACTCACCGGCTGATTGGTTCGTGAGCTGCTGAATTGCTGTTGCTAAGCAACTATCGCTTGTGGCGCGCTGGCTTAGTCGCACGTTGCTATGCTGTGGGCACTCACGTAGTCTGCTTTAAGGCGCATTAAAGTGGTGATTTAAAATTCATTTATTAGACCGTTAGTTGTTTGGGGCAAAACACGAGCAATTAATTTATTAAATGTCTATTTGCTTTATAATTAAGCAACGGATGTGCAAATGCTAATTTTTGTTAGAATTTACGTGCACACACATACACACAAACCTTTGTGTGTCCATTTGTAAATGAAATTTCCAGAAATTTTCGGCAATTTACGAAAGCGTAAAACTTTGCAATTAGCTTGAAATCAAAAACGCATAAACAAATAATTTATTTATCTGGCAAAAAAATACAAAAAAAGAATGTCCAAACAAATGCAAATAACAAAAATTGTATTTGTTTTCAAAGCAAACTATTGGCTTTCCGGTCACTGAGCTTTTCTATGGAAATTAATTTTTTTTCAAACGAAAAGCGAAAAAAAATGTGTGTGTATGGTATGTATGAATGATTTGTGGTCAGAACTTGCTTCAAAACAAACACACTTCAACTTGGAGGTGAGTAGAAACAATATTGTGGGGTGTGTGTGGTATATGGTATATATGCCTCAAAGAACTGGACTGAACTAATGTAAAAAATAGGAAAACAAAACTATTCACTTTGATACCACCCAAAAAGTTGTTAGATTTGTAAAAGTATTTCTATGGTATACCAGGTACAAATATTTGGAACTAAAAAAGTTTTTTTCAATAGACTAGCCAACCATTTCGAAAGTTTTTCTCTAATTATAGAAATGAAAAATATAGACCCTTCTTGGCGCAGAATTGCCATTCCATCAGAAAAATATATTAATATAATACCTAAAGTTGCCACCAATCAAATATTTATAAATAGTAACAAATAAAAGAAATATGAGAGTATATAACACTAGTGATATGTTACTGTGGGCAAAAGAGAGTAAGACTTAATTTCAATTTGACGCGAAATTCGTCAAAATATCTTTTTCCTAGGTTGGTATGACTATTAGTAACATCTGCGCCAAATGTCACATCAAAATAATCATTAGTATTTTTAGTATACGCTTGTCCATCTGAAGTACATAAAGCACATTCGACGATTTTTGCGGTAAGTGAAATTATTCAACAAAGATGTTCCATTAATTTTTGTGTGCGGAATCAAATTTCGCGTGCCGAAACCTTCAGAATATTTTAAAACTCTTTCGGTAATAAGTGTTTTTATACTCTCGCAACAAAGTTGCTAAAGAGAGTATAATAGTTTTGTTCACATAACGGTTGTTTGTAAGTCCTAAAACTAAAAGAGTCAGATATGGGGTTATATATACCAAAGTGATCAGGGTGACGAGTAGAGTTGAAATCCGGATGTCTGTCTGTCCGTCCGTCTGTCCGTCCGTCTGTCCGTCCGTCCGTGCAAGCTGTAACTTGAGTAAAAATTGAGATATCATGATGAAACTTGGTATACGTATTCCTTGGCTCCATAAGAAGGTTAAGTTCGAAGATGGGCAAAATCGGACCACTGCCACGCCCACAAAATGGCGGAAACCGAAAACCTATAAAGTGTCATAACTAAGCCATAAATAAAGGTATTAAAATGAAATTTGGCACAAAGGATCACACTAGGGAGGGGCATGTTTGGACGTAATTTTTGGAAAAGTGGGCGTGGCCCCGCCCCCTACGAAGTTTTTGTACATATCTCGGAAACTACTATAGCTATATCAACCAAACTCTATAGAGTCGTTTCCTTCAGGCATTTCCATATACAGTTTAAAAATGGAAGAAATCGGATAATAACCACGCCCACCTCCCATACAAAGGTTATGTTGAAAATCACTAAAAGTGCGTTAACCGACTAACAAAACACGTCAGAAACACTAAATTTTACGGAAGATATGGCAAAAGAAAGCTGCACCCAGACTTTTTTCAAAAATTGAAAATGGGCGTGGCGTCGCCCACTTATGGACCAAAAACCATATCTCAGGAACTACTCGACGGATTTCAATGAAATTCGGTATGTAATATTTTCTTTACACCCTGATGACATGTACGAAATATGGGGGAAATCGGTTCACAACCACGCCTTCTTCCAATATAACGCTATTTTGAATTCCATCTCATGCCTTCTCTGTATACATTAGGAACCAATGGTGATAGCGGAATAAAACTTTACACAAATACGGTATTTGAAAAATATGTAAATGACTGATAATGAAATCTCGTTTATCACTTTATTATGCGAGAGTATAAAACGTTCGGTGACACCCGAACTTAGCGCTTCCTTACTTGTTATTGGTACAAATTATTCAAAGAGGAACGAGAACGCGTAAATTACGAGTCACAACCAGGACGGCCATCAAAATCAACTGATGATTAACACGTCAATAAAATAACGGAACTGGTGCTTGAGAATCAACGATTAACAGTCAAAGATCACACTGCCATCGCTGGATTATCGGAAGGATCAGTAAAAACCAATTTGAAAAGTCACTTGGGCGTAAGAACAGTAAAAAGACGATTGGTGCCAAAATCACCTTTTTCGAAAAACAACGTCGTGTTAAAGTCTGTGAAACACTGCTTTCCAACTACAGTATGTCATGAAACGTATTACATACTACTGGCAATAAGTTTCACTTGTATATCTGTGCTTATGACCCGGAAATATACAGTCGACCAACCGAACCTCGTGGCAAGGATGAGCCGAAGCCGAAAAACCCACGTCAAAGCAGGTCAAGGTTATGTTGACAGTTTGCTTCGATTAACGAGGTGTGGTGCACTCCGAATTACGGTCAAACTGTCAAAAAGGAATACTGTTTATATGTTATGCGTTGTTTTCGCGAAGCTAATCGTAAAAAAGTGCGGAATTATGTGCCAAAAACTTTTAATTTCTGCCGAACGATAATGCACCGTCGCTTACTGCATTGATTCTTAGTGAGCTTTCCGCAAAATTTTCAATCGATATCGTGCCACAATCACCGTATTCGGCTAGTTTGACCTCGTGTGTCTTCTGGCTATTCAGTAAACTAAGACAATCGCTCCGGGGAAACCGTTTTGAGTCAGTTGAATACATTGAATGTGAATCGCTACTCGCATTGAAGGCTATTTCGGAAATTGTCTTCGAAACAAGATTGGAAAAAACGTTGGTACAAGTGTATTGAGGCCGAGGAGATTACTTTGAGTGGGGCGACATAGATTTTAAAGAACAAATGAAGAATTTTAAAGTTATAAATAAAGTCTTCCCATTTGTTCCTCATAGTAGTATGCACGTAAAAATATTTTGATTTCTAAAATATCTCCCTTCCGAAAATGACAACATGGATATGCCATCCGGCGGAAGACCTGTGGCGACGAATACCGATCGCATCATGGAAAACATCGAGTTAGAGCGGCATGTGGCATATCGTGACATCGTTTGGTTAGTCACCAAACCATTTTAAACCATCTGCAGAAGGCTGGATACATAAAAAATCTTGATGTTTGGATGAGGCATGATTTGACGCTAAACAACCTTCTGGACCGAATCAACGCCTGCGATATGCTGCTGAATCGGAACGAACTCAACCCATTTTTGAAGCGGATGGTGACTGGCGACGAAAAATGGATCACATACGACAATATCAAGCGAAAACAGTCGTAGTCAAAGGCCGATGAATCGTCCTAAACAGTCGCCAAGCCGGGATTGACGGCCAGGACGGTTTTGCTGTGTGTTTGGTGGGATTGGAAGGGAATCATCCATTTTAAGCTGCTCCCATATTGCCAGACGCTTAATTTTACTAGCTACTGCGAACAACTGGGCCGCTTGAAGCAGGCGATCGACCAGAAGCGTCCAGAATTGGCCAACATCTACGGTGTAGTACTCCGCCAGGACAAGCCAGACCATATACTGCGTTGATGACTCGTCAGACGCTACGGGAGCTCGGATGGGAGGTTTTATCACATCCACCATATAGCCCGTACATAGCGCCAAGTGATTACCACCTATTCCAGTCCATGGCGAACGCCCTTGTTGGTGTAAATTTGAACTCAAAAGAGGCTTGTGAAAAGTGGCTGTCCGGGTTCTTCGCAAATAAGGAGGGGGGCTTCTATAAGGGGGGTATTTTAAAGTTTCCGTCTAGATGAAAACAGAATATCGAACAAAACGGCGCATATATGAACTAAATCCGATCCCTGTAAAACTTTTTATAAAGCATTAAATAAAGTGCAAAAAAGCGGAAGGCAGATATTTGACAATATTTGTTTTCAATTCTTTGATAAGAAACACACTAGCAATACCATATATTAAATATACAGCGTGTCTACATCAGAGCTCTGTAACCTTAGTAAACATGAGTTAATAAAACTATCGTAGGGGCGCCAACGATACGCAATTTAAACAATAAAATCTATAGATGTTTTAACAGAAAATTAATCGAGATAGATATAGATTTACATATGTATATATTATATAAATGATCAGAATAAAGAGAAGAAAGAAAAGAATTCAAATCCGATTTGTTTGTTCGTCTCATACTCTGGGATACAACAAACTTTTAAATCTCATATCATTCTTTCACTTTCATTTTACGCTCAAAAATTGTCGAAATCGGACTTTAACTTTTCAAAGACCCAGACTCTAAATATGTAAACCACAGTGCAAAAAACTGATTTTTTGACGAGCATATTGGTTAATCTGTAAGTTCTAGTATTGAAATTTGTGGAGAAAATGTTGGTGATGACAGCATGTCCGTGTGCCAAAAATGGCCGTATATCGTATTGACCGATATACATATATAGAATCATATATTTCTATGCAAGCAATTGAAAAATTTCAAAAAAAAAGTGTTTATCCTAGTTGAAAATCTGTTTCGAGTTCGAATAATTTTGTTTTAAAATAACATAAAAAAATAAATTAACAAGTAAGGAAGGGCTAAGTTCGGGTGTCACCGAACATTTTATACTCTCGCATGATAAAGTGATAATCGAGATTTCATTATACCTCATTTACATATTTTTCAAATACCGTATTTGTGTAAAGTTTTATTCCGCTATCATCATTGGTTCCTAATGTTTATACTCGTATTATACAGAAAAGGCATCAGATGGAATTTAAAATAGCGTTATATTGGAAGAAGGCGTGGTTGTAAACCGATTTCACCCATATTTCGTACATGTCATCAGGGTGTTAAGAAAATATTATATACCGAATTTCATTGAAATCGGTCTAGTAGTTCCTGAGATATGGTTTTTGGTCTATAAGTGGGCGAGGCCACGCCCATTTTCAATTTTTAAAAAAGCCTGGGTGCAGCTTCCTTCTGCAATTCCTTCCGTAAAATTTAGTGTTTCTGACGTTTTTTGTTAGTCGGTTAACGTACTTTTAGTGATTTTCAACATAACCTTTGTATGGGAGGTGGGCGTGGTTATTATCCGATTTCTTCCATTTTTGAACTGTATATGGAAATGCCTGAAGAAAACAACTCTATAGAGTTTGGTTGACATAGCTATATTATTTACCGAGATATGTACAAAATCTTAGTAGGGGGCGGGGCCACGCCCACTTTTCCAAAGAAATTACGCCCAAATATGCCCCTCCCTAGTGCGATCCTTTGTGCCAAATTTCACTTTAATATCTTTATTTATGGCTTAGTTATGACACTTTATAGGTTTTCGGTTTTCGCCATTTTGTGGGCGTGGCAATGAGCTGATTTTGCCCATCTTCGAACTTAACCTTCTTATGGAGCCAAGAAATACGTGTATTAAGTTTCATCATGATATCTCAATTTTTACTCAAGCTACAGCTTGCACGGACGGACGGACGGACAGACAGACATCCGGATTTCAACTCTACTCGTCACCCTGATCACTTTGGTATATATAACCCTATATCCGACCCTTTTAGTTTTAGGACTTACAAACAATCGTTATTTGAACAAAACTATAATACTCTCCTTAGCAACTTTGTTGCGAGAGTATAAAAAAAATTGAAATAATGTAAAAAAGGATCATTAAAGATTAAGTGAAGTTTAGGATTTGTTTTTAATTTTTCCAAATACTAACCTAACTCTCCTCATTAGAAATCCATTTTATCTGATTTGAAATTATGTTTTCCAGCAAAAATGAAATATATTATATATTGATGTACATTTCATTTACAATAAAGTTGTTAACATTTCTCTTATTTTTTTAGTAGATTTGTTTCCGATTTTGTGATTCTCTAACAAAGCACAACTATGTTCAACTTATTCGCCATTCAATCCACGTATTGCGGTTCAATGAATTTTATGTAGTTTTTTTTTTATTTTTTATTTGTATTCCGCAATTTTCGCTTTAGCGCTTGGCTTTTGTTTAGCCAACTTTTCAGCTAACGGTATTTTAAAGTAAGCACCAATTAAAAGTCAGTTTTTATGTAGTTGCAGAACAGAAAAACAGAATTGGCATGCACTTGCTCAACACACACATATACACACGTATACACACACATATATACACACCCATAAACACAAGCTCACCTTACCACCTCAAGCCAATTAGTCTCGAGTTGCAATTAGTTCGAAGGAAAGGTTCGCAATTTGTTTCGAGTTATCATGTTTCGCCATCTGATTTGTGTGGCGTATAAGAATTTTAAGTGGTTATATGTATATATGTATGTATGCGTATGTGTATGAATGTATTTTACTAGAAAGCAATGAAGTGGATTAGTGATTGAGTTTAGAAGTTGGGTTAGAAGTAAGGGTTTAAGTGTTGCGAATCAAGGATATACAAGTATGAGTACATCTATATACTATAAGTAGAGGCAACTACAATTTTTCCAGCAATGAAATATTGCCGAAAATAAAATTTGGCATATTTCGCTAATTATTGATTTTCAGCGCCTATTCAGCTGATAACATTGTTTGCTGAATATCTGAAAAGATTGAGAGAAGTTTCACTCTAAATATTAAACTTTTAAAATTGGAGCAGGATTGAAATTGATCAAATTTGTTCCAAAAGCAGCTATTGGCTTGATTATGAGTTTACATATAGTTCCCTGGAAAATCAACCATTAAGGAATGGTATGCTAAGTTTGGATGTGGTGAAATAGGCATCGAAGACAATGAAGGCAGTGAACGCCCTAAAGAGATTTATCGAAGAAAAAATCAAAAACGTTCACAAAATAATTTCGGTTGTCCGCAAAGTAAAGTTTTTCGAGACAGCAGGTACTCTAAATATATCAACTGAACGTGTACATCATATCATTCACGAATATTTAGGTATGAGAACGCTGTATACAAAGCGGATGCCACGCGAGCTCACTTTTGGGCAAAAAAACGACGAGCTGAAGATTCGGAGCAGTGTTTGGAGATGTTCAAGCCTAATGAACCCGAGTTTTTGCGTCGATATGTGACAATAGATGAGGCGTGGCTCCATCATTTCACTCCGAAGTCCAATCGACAGTCACACGAGTGGACCTCCCAAAATCTATAAGATAGCGTTATGGGAACGTTTGAAGCACGATATCGCCCAAAAACGGCCACATTTGAGGAAAAGGAAAGTGCTGTTTTACAAAACCAATGCACCGTATAATAAGCTAGTGAAAACGGTGGCCAGAAATATTGAATTGGGTTTCGAACTGGCTCCCTACCTACCGTAATCTGGCCCCAGCGACTATTTCCTGTTCACAGATCTCAAAAGAATGCTCACTGAAAAGAAATTTTCATAAAACGAAATGGTGTTGGTCGAAACTGAGGCCGGTTTTAAAACAAAGGACAAATCGCACTACAAAAATGGTAACGAAAAGTTGGAGACTGACTAAAATTAGTGTGTCAGCCTTGAGGGGAATTATGTTGAATAAAGAAAACGAATTTTGCAAAAAAATTTCTTTTACTAGTTTTACTCTTTTATTAGGCCGGAGACTTTTCAATTGACTTGGTGATAAGCTTAAGCAGTTACATGGGTTTCCTCGGGTTAAAAACAGTCTTTTTTCAACAATTTTTTCTCATATAAAAAATGAAATATTTTATCAGAACTTTTTATTATTACAAACATACACTATTAACAAAGAAAAATTGAAATTTTGAGAAAAAATATTTTAAACTTGGCCATTGCAACGCCATTTCCGGTGAACCCTCGGAAAAAAGATACACCGCGTTGGCAGGATAACCGCTTACAGGATCATCCGAAGTAAAAAAAATACCTGTTTTAGTTAAATCCTTAATATATTTACACTCGTGGCCACGCAAACTTTACCATTAAAAATTTTCATGTATTATGCATATTTGACTACACTTTATAACGGTAATTTTTGGGGTATAGAAATTTTTTATTTAGAAATACTAAGTTAATGACATGTTATTAATCAAAAATATCAAAAAACTGAGCTCGAAATGTAAGACACTGACATTAGATGAAAAAATTGTAAAATTTATTTTTTATGTTTTTATTTTTATTTCATTTACACTATATTTGAAATTAATATTTTACTTTGTTTTTAATTGAAATACGAAGTTTAGTAGGCGTTTCCTTTTAAAAACAATAAAATCGGCCGCTTTGTATAAACACTGAAAAACTAATTTGTATTTGACTCATTAAACGTAATAAATAAAAAACTATAATAATAATTAGATAATATAATTTAGTTTACTTCTGCGTACTAAAAACTTACAAAAAATAAAATTGAAGAAAATCCCGAACGAACGAAAAAGTCTGCAAAAAAAAATTTAAGAAAATATGGTGGTAAGATTTGCGTGGCCACGAGTGTATTATATGTATAATTATAACTTGGGCGAAAGAAAAAAACTGAAAATTGGATTTTTGGTGGATAATCGAAAAAAAATCCGTCACCCAAGTCTTTTAGATTTTTATCTCAAAGACTTGTGTAAAATTTCATGAAGAATGGTTGAGTAGTTCTTAAGAAATTTTGCCAACCGACTACCAATACACAGTTTCGAGAAAAACGCGTTTAAAGACGGGGCACTTAGCCTAGCTAGCCTCGCGCGCACAAGTTGTCAGAAACTATTACTCGGATCAACTTGAAAATTTAGGAAAATATTCTAGAGTTGTTGTAGAATTTATTAAGACAATAAAAAAATCGATTTTTTGAAAGCCGTAAACCCATGTAACCCCTCAAAGGAAGAAAGTGGATGAATACATTGTCATATTACAATCTATTCTTGAAAAGCTCGAGAATCACCGGTACATACAGGGCAATGTTAATAGTAGAAAGTGTATAATGCTTCATTCACTTACAAATCAAATCTCTCTCCAGCTTCAGTTTTGTAAATCCTCTTTGGTAAATATAAAAAAAAACCATGTGGACTAGCTATAAACTCTTCCCGTTCCATACTGTCAAAATTGTCTGAAGCTGCGACTGAGAATCTTGGCTTTAACTTCAACACTTGGCTTTAACTTTAACCTAACTTGTGAATTACCTGTTATTAGAATTAGTCACCTCAACAGGTTTGTGTTGGGTTTTTAATACTTATGACTTCACGACGGACATTTTGGAAACTATTTGTGAGTGATATTGATCGGGAATCAACCATAGCTAAGGCAAACCAATGAAAACATAGGAAAGTATATTAGCATTTAAGTGGAAAAAAATGTAATCTTTTAGTTAATGTCAACATTTCCGTTAAGAGATAAGTCCTTCAAAATCATCCAACAAATACAATTTTTCCTCATATACCTAAATATCTAATGCCTGAAAAAATTTTTTAATATTTTAAGATATTTTGCAACATTCTCTTGCATGAAAAGTATACACTTTATGTACTCTTACTTATGTCTCTTATTTTCTGAATAGAGATATATATATGCATATATAGGGTATACTATACTTCAAGTATCCTTTACAGCCTTGTATCCATCTCGCATCTGCGTGTATTTCTTTGTTACGAATATTTGTTACAACGATACGTTGGCATTCAGTTGTATGCTACTACTCAAGTTTACTGCATTGTTGATTTCTTTCATCTTTTCTAAGCAATTTTCAATTAACTTTAAATTTTGTTTTCTAATTTTCAAAGAATCCACAATAAACAGAAAACTTTGCTGCTGCTTGGCAAATTATTACGAAAATTTCGGAACTCGAGGAAATTGAAATGCAGATATACCAAATGCTTCAAGTAAATTCATGCATAAGCATATAAAAATACATTTATATACATATATGTATGTATGTAGGGTTGAAGGTTGAGTATTGCTTGTAAGAGATGTTCTGGAAATTATAAGAAAGGCTGAGGGTTGCAGTTTTGTCTTTGTTTGAACAATTGATATATGCAGTAAAGTTTGTTTGTAAAAAACGTGCTTAGACTTTTTGGCGTAGTATTTGTTTGGTGCTCCATAGAAGATGGAAGAAAGAAAACAGCATTTTCGTTATACTATTTTACTGTTTACGATCAAAAGAGTAAAAATACGGTTAAAGCAAGGCGAAAATTTTTTGATGAGTACGTAGAAGATGTGCAAAAGTTTCGCTCCGGCAATTTTGATCTTGAAAATGCACTGTCCTGGTCCTGGAGGGCCATTGTCTTGCAGCCAATGTGGATAAAATAATGTCGTTGGTTGATGCAAATTGAGAATTTGCTGAAATATTAAATTTATCTAACACGACCATTCAGAAGCACATGGATTCATTTCGAAGAAAAAAATATTTTTTGTGAATTTTGTGAAAGTTGCCTACATTTAGGAGTTTTTCAAAATAAAAAGGGGAAGAGTAAGAAAAGGTGCTTTAATATTTTAAAAAACTACTTTCATAAATTATTGAAAAGTTCAGAAACGACAAGTAATAATATTTTGCTATCTAACACCGCTAAAACCTCTTAAATCAGGTTAACACAAATAAATTGTCCTGGTAAACACTTAACCGCTCTCGCAATAAAAATAGTATACAATTTCTAATCTAAACTCCGCTAATGCGTCAACTTTTCAGAAGAATGCTGCAGCGTTCGTTTTGCCATATAAATCACTCACATTGAACGATTACTTCCTCCTGTCGCAACGCACGACCACAATGCGCCGCATAAATCCACTGGTCATGGCAATTATTAACGCTTTGCTGTTCGTGCAGCTTCCTGCTACAAATAGCTGCGAGCTCGCTACGCGATTTCGTGTGTATGTGTGAGTGTGTGCGAGTTCGTGGTTCGTTTGATGTGCGCGGTCCCTTGGCCGTTTTCGAGTGTCAGCTTGAAATATGAGCGTCATTATGGAAACCCATCTTAGCCCGGCAATAATGACCAGCATTTTGCTGCAAACATTTACAACAAGTACATATGTACATTTGTGCTATAAGTGTGTGTAGAAAATGTTTATTTGGGCTTAATGTACCGTTAGTTTAAATTTTATTTTTTGAAAATTAAAAATAATTTCTGTTAGAAAAGTACAAAATTTATAAATATTTGTACCAAAAATTATATGCCAAAATTAGTCACCCTGTACTTTTTTCTTAAATTTTGAATTATTTAAAAATTGTTTTCGAAATTAAAAAAAAATATTATAAAAAATTAAATATTAATCACCCAGTATTTTCTTTTAAATATTGAATTATTTAAAAATATGTCTCTAAATTAAAAAAAATATTTTGCTTAAAAAATTATTATTTTAAAATGTGGCGGTTAAAAATTATTTTTATTAGTAATATACAGAATTTAGACAAAAAAAAATTAAATAAAAATAAAAAAATTGTCGCCTTGTAGTCTCTTAAATTTGGAATTATTTAAAAAATAATTCTAAACTTAAAAAAAAAATTAATGAAAAAATCCTTAATTTAGAAATACTTGTAGAAAAAATTAAAAATAAAATACAAGTTAGTCACCCTGTATTTACTTCAAATTTTGAATTATTTAAAATTATTTTCTAAACTTAAAAAACAAAATACATTTTGCTGAAAAATACAAAATTTAGAAATATTGCAAAACATTACGAAAAAATCCAAAAATAGTCAGCCTGTATTTTTTTTAAATTTTGAAGTATTTGAAAAATTTGTATAAACTTAAAAAAAAATTGATAAAGGAAACCAAAAATTAGAAATACTTGTTTAAATAAAAAAAAATTAAAAAATAATCACCCCGTATTTACTTAAAATTTTGAATTACTTAAAATTATCTTTCTAAATTTAAAAAACAATGAACATTTTCCTGAAAAATCCAAAATATAGAAAAATTAAAAAAAAAATAAGTGATAATTCAAAATGAATCACCCTGCAGCCTTGGAAATGTTTGAATTATTTTTAAATACTTTTCATGGCTTCAAAATAGTTTTAGTGGAAAAATCTAAAATTTAGAAATATTTGTTTAAAAAATTCAAAATTAATCACCCTGTATTTTTTTTTGCACTTACAATGCTGACGATGCGATTTCTAAGCAAAGCTAAATATATATAACGGTAAAATACATCATTCACACATGCACCCTTAAATGTATTTGTTTGCTTTTGTGTTTTCTTTTTGTTGGTCTGGTCCCATGCCCCACGGCTGCCATTAAACGCTGATGCTTGGTCATAAATAAACGCCAAATGTAGTTGTTGCTGCGGCAAATGTTGTTGTTGCATTGTAAAATGCTGCTGGCGCACACGTGTGTTATTATTGCCCTTTTGAAGTGCAATATCTGTGTGCATTTGTGTGTGTGCGTGTTTGAGTGCGCCAGGATATGAGTTATTCGTTTTAAGTACGCTTATTTGTATTTGTTGTTGTTTGTGTAAACAGCTAGACTTTCAACTCTTTTAGCTACCGATAAATCAAACGTTATTTGGACAGCCAAAAATGCCAACACGCCGTGGTTCAAGGCAAACGAACGCTTTCGCAGCGAAAACGATGCAGAAAATGCATTTGTCATTCGGGCTAATCGCATTAATGCATCGGACGCTGGCTCAGGAGAGTTTAGTAAGAGCATGGGTGCATAAATTTTCTTTATGGGATCAATACCAGATACAGGCATAAATTTATCATTGGATTTATGTGTGTAGCTGAGGTTAGTTTGATTGCCTTACTCAACCAGAAGCAACTACCAAGACGCCTTCAACTGATTCACAAAGGATTACTCAATTATAATATATTTCTATTTCTCAAAAATTAACCTACAAAGTAATTTAAACTATAGCTCTGCCAAAAAAAAGAATAATGTGAACTTTTAATATAATATATTGATTATTCATTGCCATCTGATCAGATTTGAGTCGGAATAGTTAAACTGCGTGATGCAAAGCATTCAGTGAAGATCGTAAAGTTATCGACGGTACTCGAAAGTATCCGAAATTTGTAATTAACTTCCCCGAGTAAATTATATTAAAAACAAAATACATATATATTCTGCTAAGTTAGTTGGGTTGTCCTTAATTACTGTGCCAAATATGAACGCGATCTGTCAATCAGTTTGTTTACAGCAGCTGCTAAAGTCGGTACACCTCAATAGTGCGTTGAGATTTTTACAACGAACAAAAATATCAAATACGGTGGAGAAATCTTTGAAGACATGAGTGGTTCTGGATGACTTTCGACCTCTTCAACTGATGAAAATATTAAAAAAGTAAAGTACATGGTGCTTGAAAATCGTCAGGCAATTGTTAGAGCGATGACAAGAGAGCTTGACATCTATCGTGAGTCCGATTGAATGATTTTGGTGGATATTTTGGGTGTGAAATGCATTTTTGCTTGACTCGTTCCGAATTCTTTCAGAAAGAGTAGCCTAGATCTCTATGAACATGCTTAGTCATGCAAATTTCGATCACATATTTATGAAGAGCATCATAGCTGACATGGGTTTATGATTCTGAAAAGCAAACAAGTCAACAATCATTGGAATGGAGAGGAAAAAAACGAGGCCAAACTAAAAAAAAACTACACCAAAGCCGCTCAAAAATCAGGGTGATGCCCATTGTTTTTTTAGATACCTGTGCTTTGGTGCATCATGAGTTTGTTCCGGAGGTACAGACGGTCAATGAGGAGTTCTATTTGGTGGTTTTGGTACCAATGATCAATCACAGTATTCTCCAGATTTGGCTCTGTGTGATTTTTTCTTCTTCTCTATTTTGTTACGTTGTATATGGTAGTAATTAATCAATACATTTTCCTGACCTCCATACACTGAAAATGATGATTTCCGGCTATTCGATTGGTAGCACAAGCTATAACACTTTTTTAATGAAGACTCACGGTTGCCGTTGGAATTGTATTTGTCGGATTTGAGACAGGTAACACAATTAAAAGAAGTTGTAGATTATACCCAAGGAATTACTTATCCAAATTTGACTTCGACGTTTTCATACAATTTCATACATGAAAGATAATAAGGCGATTAGTATGCCTGAGGACATCGATAACTGTTGAGCAGCTTAGTTAGAAAAAATACTAAAGAGACATTGTGTTAATTCCACATGAACAATACTTACAAGAAAATACGCTTAATATCAGTTTAGAAGCAGCTTTCTGGGTCAAAACAAGATACTCATATATTTTAACTTTAAATCGCCCTAAAATAGTGCTTTTATATTTACCAATTATAAAAGAGAACAGAAAAAAATAATAAATAAAACGACTTACCACTTATTTGAAAATCCGTTGCAGGCTATCTGAGAAGCTGCTGATTTATTTATTCCTAAATTTCTTTACGGAACACTAATTAAGTTCACCAATGTAAACAGTTCTCAATTTAAACACGCGACGACTGAGGTCGATCGGATTGTTTGGTTTTCAATTAAAAACACTGTCACTCTGAAAATTAAGCGGAAGTAAGTAAACTTTAACGTTTTGAAATTTTTTTTATTTAGCACTTCTTTCATTTTGTTGTTTGTTTGTGTAAATTCTGCCGCTGTTGGCATGGTTGTAGAGTTTATAACTATTGTAATTTCTACATTCTTCAGGCTTGATAGATTTTATATTTAAAAGGCAGAGATAAAATGATTTTATTTTGGAACAGATTTAACTTTAAGTTTTTTTTATTCATCTCTGAGTATAGTTTTGATGATATATTATATGCATATTGAAAATGATAGGAGTTTTTAAGCAAAAGTACTACTAAACATTTCTCTTTTTCCCACATACATAAACTATTTCTTAGATTTTCAGATATTGAAGGATATTAGATTGTACTCTTTAACATAAACTACGTTTGGGGGATGAAAATCATTGGTCTTCTTATAAAATAAGTGTAAGCAAATACCGTCTCTTAAGGGTTAATATTTATTCAATAGGCACAGCTGTAGAGTCGTAGGTGGTGTTTTCTCAAGACATAAAATTATTATGCTTTGCTGCCAAAATGTTTCATTATCTATTCTTTTTTATATTGAAAGATATCGGAATAAAATCTTCTCAGGATATTAAATAAAGAAATTGGTCTTAATACCTAAGTTATGATTGTATTCTGTCCAATGGGGTGTACATTAAATACACTTAGATCTAGCTATATTTTGTTCCTATGACAGTTAAGGCCATCCGTGATGGGTTCTTTCAAGCTATTTTCAAAATGTCCTATGCTCCCAACGAAAACACTGAATTTTGGAAAATCAAGCTTGAACAAAACATAAATACTTTCAATCCAACAAAAATCATATACAACATTAGCATGTGTTCTTTCAATTCAAAAGTATTACAAAATAATGCAATGGAGTATATTACTTGATATTGGCTTTTTGGAATGATTTTTGTTGTTTAGAATTTTGGTGACTCGAGAAATCACAATTAAAGAGTTTTAGGTACGCTGTTCGTAAAGCATTCTAACACACATCGAGACGAAATATGCTAAGATATTTTCGACTAATTTCGACGAAGAGGTGATTACCAAGTTGTTTCGGTAAATGAAGATAGTGCAAAAGGATTCATTAGTTTACTAACCTTCTCACAGAATTATTAATAAGAAAATCGCTCAGCAATAGATTTACTTAGCCGCTTTTCTTTATATTGCTTATATTAAAAAAAAAAATAGTATGCAAATATACGCAACTATAATAAACCAATTCAAGAACCATTTTAATGACATATAGATATTCTTATTGGTATTTATTTTTATGCCCAGAACGGGGTATATTAAGTTTTCCCAAAAGGAATCACTCTATAGAGTATACAACGACCCCGAAAATGCAAAACAACGTATCATCAAAAAAAAAAAAGTAAAAATCGTTGTCTGATATAATAACCAATATATAACCCTTGTATAACGAAAACTCTAATTTTTTTTAATATGAGTGTGTGATAACCAATACATTGGGTAGTCTAAAAAGTCTTTTCGAATTTTGTCAATAGATGCCGCTAAGAAGAAGAAGATGCCGTTGCAGTCATATATCTCCAGTGCTACCAATCACGTTGTGTCATACGATATAAAGGTGAAAAGGTGAGATTTAAGCTTTGTTGTACCAAAAAAATTAAATTTGTGGAAGTTGAAAAAAAGTTACCGCTGTTCAAAAATTAGTGAAAATAATGAAGAAATTCGCCATATTTTGAAATTCTTAAATAAGGGAAGAATACCACGAAACCACCAATGAAGTTTGTGAAGTTTACGGCGACTGCTGTATCAGTTCGTGTAGCACAACAATGGTTCGCTCGCTTCTGTTCTGGAAATTTCGAAATTTCGACTTACACTGATGAAATAATGTCTCTAGCAGAAAAATGACAAAATGTGGTCGACCAAAATGGTACATATTTGTATCATCAAAGTTCATTATAAATGTAAAGAAATAAGTTGAAGTTTGATTAGAAATATGAAAAGACTTTTTCGACTACCCCATATAACAATTTTATAACCGAAACTCAAATTTTTTACCAAAATTAGTGGTTTTTAGTATATCGTTTTTCCTTCGCCTGTAAACTTATGAAAAGTGATGTATAAATAATCTGCACGACGAGCTGAGTCCTTTTAGTCATGTCCATTTGAACGTTCGTCCATCTGTATATATGCGAATTAGTCCCTTAGTTTTGAGGCATCGATCTGAAATTTTGTAAACGTTCTTTTCTGACTAAGAAGCTCCTCATTATCTCTCATTCAGGCTGAACGATCGGAATAAAATGTTTGTATGGAAAATGTCATGAAATTTATTACGGGTTATTGTCCGAAGCACAGCTGTAATCTTATCAACTCATTCAAATCGAACCACTATACCAAAGCTGTCATACAAACTGAACGATTAGAATCAAGTTTTTGCATGGAAACTTTATTATTTGAGGAGATATCTTTACGAAATTTCGCATGAGTTATTATCTGAGGTAGTGTTGTAAATTCCTGATCCTGCTTTCCAGATCGGCTCACTTTAGCATACAGCTGCCATACAAACTGACCAAAGAAAAACAAGTTCTTGTAAAGAAAACTTCCCGATTTGATAAGATATCTTCATGAAATTTGGCATGTAATATTAAAGCAAAGCAAGCCTGCAATCTGTGTATAAATTGTTCAAATTGGACCAGTATAGCATATAGCTGTTATACAAACTGATCGATTCAAATCAAGTCCTTGTATGAAAAACTTTTTTAGTTGACGAGATATCTTCATCAAATTTAGCATGGACTATTATCCAAAGCAATGGCATAATTTTCGAAGAAATTGTTCAAATCGGATCACTGTAGCATATAGCTACCATATAAACTGTCCGATCAAAGTCAAGTCCTTGTATAAAAAACTTCTCGATTTGACAAGATATCTTGATGAAATTTGGGCCGAGTCGTTGTCTCAGGTTAGGCTATAATCTAAGTATAAATTGTTCAAATTGGACCAGTATAGCATATAGCTGTCATATAAACTGACCAATAAAAATCAACTAAAAGATATTTTGTACACTTATCGCCTGTTAGAAAAGCAACTGTGTGGGGTATTATGCTTCGATGCAGCCTATAAAAATGTTTTTCTTGTTTTATCTTCAAATTCTGACCTTGTTTGGGCAAATTTTCTTTCGATATTTCATAAATATTTTTTTAATTTTTTATTGCTATATAGAAGGCTTAGAATAAATAGAAAAATATAATGATAGTTTTTCTAGATTTGTGTAAGATATTTTTCATATTATTTTCATTTGTTCACACATTTCATCATTATTCGTTAGTATTCGTACAACTTTCAAACTTTTTTCAATGTTCCATATTTCTCAAATTTGTAAGATACATTACTGTAATTAAGTTTGTTCATCAAATTTTAACTAAACGCCAATAAATTGCACAATTTACACCAACAAACAACAAAATTATAAACGTTTTTAATATAATTTTGAGCACTTTTGTTTTGATTTTATTAAAAAATGTATTCTTTATCTTAGACTTCTTGTTGACTTTCCAAAAGTTTTACTTTAAATTTTTAGAAACACTTTTTTTTTAATAATCACACCCTGAACACAAGCATTTTCTGCCACTTTTTGTATGTGTTAGTGTTTAGACATATTAAATTTTTATTTCAAAATTTCTTTTCTTATTTTTGTTTGTTTTCAGTAAAATATTTGTCTTAACACAAGAGTAACGCTTCTGTTAACACATACTGTATATATACACACACACACACGCACAAAAATGACAAAAAGTCAGCCAACAATGCCACGTCGCTGTCTGTTGAGGTGAAAAGTCCTCTCCACACACTTTCACCAAACAATTTCCTTATAATGTATTTTTAAAAATTTCGTTCGAAAATCACTTTTTTTAAGTTAAAATATTGCTTTTGTGAACCAAATTTTCCATAAATAATAACTTTGTTTTCTTACAAATGAAACTGTTTCAATATTCAACCACTTGATTTGCTATTTGCTCAAAGTGAGTTTTGCCTCTCTGCGTTGCCAAACTGTGCACGTTGCACGCTGCCGTCGTACTGAACACAACTCGAACTGGAACTGAACTAAAACTTTTCAATGGCTGACATGCTGACTTTGGCGTTGGCGTTGGCTAGCGTTTTCCCAGCGCTTTTGAAGAGGTACACAACGCACGCACACATACGCGCACAAACACACACACACATATCAACTCACAAAAACACCCACAACTTCCAGCAGCAAGCAGCAGAACCTGCGAAAATGAATGAAAATTCTTAGAATCCGAAAAAACGATGGTAAAGCAAAAACAAAGAGGAATGAATGAAATGAACGGCGAGCGCATAAATTAATTTTTGCATTCAGCAAATTCATTTCGTGGCTAACGGTATCCTTGTAATGCAGCGCAGCTAAATATCCTGCAGGATATACACCTATATTGCGTCTCAGCGTTACACAAGCACACACACACACCCACACATGCGCGCCACAGCATCTCAAATATCACCACTATACACTCGTTTGCATTCGTCCGCACGAACGCAGCTCGAAAGTATTCAGCTGAGCAACTCGTGCATTCACAGAGTTTATGCGCTCCAAGTGACATAACTTTTCTCCCCCATTTACTCAATCCCTGCGCTTTTGAGCGCACTCAATCTCGCTCTCTCCCTCTCTATTGTTTTTCCTATATCGCCGCGCTTTGAAAGGTGTGCAAAAATTGTTGCGCATGTTCCAAAAATAGTTGCCTAACACTAAACAAACCAGTTATTAATACTCTTGTGGTTCGTAAATAAATTCATAGTTCGTATTTACAGTTACTAAAAATATCCATATTGCGTGCATAGCTGTTAGGTACACTGTTAACTGATGAAAAAATGCGCTCAACATGCATTCCTTTGGGTGAGTGTTTCTCTTGTACTCACTCAAGCCTTGCACTCACTTTCTGATAAGAGTTATCGGAATTATCGATGTTGTTGTTGTAAAATATGTTCCTTAAATAGTTGTAGGGAATGGCGTTCTGTTGAAATGCTTTTATTGAATGAAAGCTGGGGTATTTGCTGTTCATGTACCATATATACGAGACGATAGTGGTAATGAGCTGACCTTCGATCTTTTGAGATAACAGTTGAGAAGCTTCACTATCCCTTCCAACATTTTTAGTATTATCACAGAGTTTATTCGTCCCATCAATGGTTAAGACGTCAGTCCTCAACCGATAGCATTAAAAATAGTTTCGACTTTAGTATAGACTAAGTTAGATAATAGGGCTAAGATCCCCTTGAACAGCTGTGACTGCTGATCCTTTGTGTATCCCAACACAATTAGATGTGGCTCCCCTGACCCTTATACAGCGAAGAAACGCTTGAGCCTACCACAAATTTGTTAATCGCAGCAACTTCGCCGGTTCGAATAATGTCTGTCCACCTAGATGTTTCAACGTTAGTTTGGCAAAAGCTGTACAGCTGAGAAAAAGTGTGTAGATGATTTCACGTCACCTTCTTCCATACAATTTTGATAATTTGTGTTCAATAATGTCTAGTCAGCACGTCTGTCTTGGCGGCAAGATAAACCTTCCCAATAGCACGTAGCTCAGAAGCTCCAGGGTTCCACTTTGAGCCAAAAAAATCTCGGAGTTAAAAGCGTACAAAAACCAGCTTGTGCAAAAACTAAAGCCACTTAACCTTCCCTAGCGGCATCACTTGACCTCTTAAAAAGCTTTAAAAAGATACGACGTTTTCGAGCTAAATTATTTCAGCGATAAGGCCCATTTCTGGCTAAGTGGGTATGTAAACAAGCAAAATTGCCGCAGTTGGGACAAAGAGCAACCTGAAGATATTCAAGAGCTGGCATTTCATACAGAAAAAACAACAGTTTTGCGTGGTTTGTGAGCCGGTGGTATCATCGGTTCATATTTCTTGATGATCTTTGTGATCTCGGCGACATTTCGTTTCAACAAGACGGTGTTGCTTCACACACATTGCATCAATAAATGGATTTATTGAGAGAACACTTAGTGAGCAGACGATTTCATGTTTTGGGCCGGTCCATTGGCTACCAAGATCGTGTGATATCACACCGTTAGACTTGTGCGCATATGTAACGTCTAAAGTCTATGCCGACAATCTCGCTTCAATTGAGATCTTGAGCAAGACATCTCGCGTGTCATTCACCAATTACGAGACGAAATGCTCGAACGAGTTTTTGAAAGTTGGACTCAACGGATGGACCGTCTGCGACGTTGCCGCGGCCAACATTTGAAAGAGATAATCCTGAAAAGATAAATGTCAAAGAATGTTCTTTCAAATGATAATAAACATTCCCCACTAAATTTGAGCTTTCTGTGTTTTTTTCTTTAAAAAAGTAGGGAACCTTAAAATTGATCACCCTTTACTTGCCCAGAGCAGACGATTCTTCGGCTTAGTAAAAAACAAAAAAAAAAACGTTAACTTCAGCTGCACCGAAGCTAATATACCCTTCACAGGTGCATTTCTTTTAGTAACTAGAAGCTATATGCTATAGTAAGCCGATCTGAACAATTTGTTCGGAGATTATATTATTGCCTTAAGCAGTAATCCATGTCAAATTTTGTCAAATGCAAAAGTTTTCCATACAAGCCCTTGATTCCGATCGTTCGGTTTGTATGGCAGCTATGTGCTATAGTTAACCGATCTGAACAATTTCTTCGGAGATTACATTGTTGCTTTAGAAAATAATTTATACCAAATTTCGTGAATATATATGTTATGGTGGTCCGATATCGGCAATTTCGACAAATGAGCAGCTTCTTGAAGAGAAAATGACGTTTGCAAAATTTCAAAACGATATCTTAAAAACTGAGGGACTAGTTCGTATATATGCAGACAGACAGACGGACGGACAGATGGACGGAAAGATAGACGGACAGACAGACAGACGGACATAGCTAAGTCGACTCAGCTCAACATACTGATCATTTATATATATACTTTATAGGGTCTCCGACGATTCCCACTGGGTAACACTTCGTGGCAAACTTAATATACCCTTCAAGGTATAATTACTCAAAAAGTATTTACATCCAAGGGTATTGCTGAAGACAAACTTGGTCGGGGATGCTAATGGGATGGCGACGCCATTTTTAAATCTCTCTTCTTTAATCGCTGATCTCACCAACATCGGGTTGCATTCTGTGGATCACAAAATAGGCTCTGTCGATCGAATATATGTAGATTCTTTACTCTTGATCTGTTAGTGGACATTTCAAATCGAGACCTTGAGATATAACATGCTATCAGCTGGCTGTAACTCGGTTTCGAAGACGAAGGGTAATCCACTTGGCGGATATTAATTGTTATGAAAGTAGCACTAAAGCCTCAGAAAATTACTCTAAACGGCGCTAACAGCAGGCCAAAGGCCACAAAAAGCTGCAGCATCGAAAGATGATGTTGATGATCTGTCCAGGTAAAGATCACCCCTCTAGAAGCTTCCACAACTAAAGGGAGCAAATAACTGAAAATATTCATGGTATACATTTCCATACTTAATAATTCCAAAGTAACAGTTTTATATTCGTAATAATTCAGATAGGAGGAAATAGCAATTTAGATATCGAGACTAATTTCAAACAGCGATAGCGTTAAGTAAGTATATTTTGAAATTCTATTGTTGCTATGCTATGCTTCTTTGAAACGCTTAGCCAACCAGTCGAACTAGCGCCTAAATATATACTACAAACGCGTTCACATTAATATTCCCTAAAATTCATAGAAATATGTCGAATTTCTAGGTATAAAAACTAATTTGAATAATATAACAAATATTATACTACAACTACAACAACAGCTCAGAACTTGTAAAATGTAATTAACAACAAATCTAAAAATAGACAGAAGCTCAACGATGAATACTACATCTAAACCAGCAACAACATAAACATGACGACACATTTACCCCCCTGTTATTCTCTAAGCTCTGCGTGTGCGTTATGTGTTCACAGGTGTCCTGATTTAGAGCCATCAGCACATACATACACTCACACGCATATACATATACTATATGTGATGATGTGTTGTGTATTTTTACAATCAGCATGCAATTTTATGGCATGTTTGTTGAAATCCACATTTACATAGCATGGCATAATGGCAGCGTTGCATTTACACAAAAACAAATGACCTGTATGTGTGCATGTTCAGTTACACTTATAAAAATATTCAACATTCTTAAAGTATAAATCTATACATTTTTGTAGTGGTGGCAATCATAATAAAATATAGCATGACTTAACGTAACATAACATAGAATAGCATTTTATAACATGAGGTAACACAACATAACGTAGCATAGAATAAGTGAAGATAACTGCATTTTTCATGAAGTCTAATGGCAGCGTCTGTTCACCAAAGAAGCGGTTGCGAGTGGGCTCCGGTCGTTAAACAAGCGGCTCGGAAAATAAATGATCGACGGAAGAAAAGGGCGATATGACCAAAGAAGCCCAAGGTGAGCCAAGAAGACAGCTTTGGTACAACAGTTGGAAAATTCAGCGTTCATGGCGAAATCTCTCCAAATGGGTTTAGGCTGATTGACTTCGCAGGAGCCCGAATTATGGTTGTCTACAGTATCAGATTCCAGCACAAGAAAATTCATCAAGCTACTTGGCTGTCTTCGGATCGAAAAGTTCGTAACCAGATCGATTATGTTGTAAGAGAAGGACGACACGTCTCCAGTGACCTTGACATCGACTCGGACCACTATTTTGTTGTATCGAAGATACGCACCAGCCTCTGTGCAGCAAAGCTTGCGCGTCAACGAACACAGGGAAAGTAAGACGTCGAGAAGCTGCGTAATGGTATTCCACTCGACTTGCACTCCTGCTATCTGAAAGCATTCATCAGCAACTCGATATAAGGGAACTGAGAGACGGCAAGAATCGGGAGGGACCTCTCCGAGTCGTTCGATACCAACCAAGGCGGACAGATAAGGCGACTACCTATTGTGTGACTTCTTCAACCTATTGCTGGAGAAAATAAGACGATCTAGATAGAGAAGGTACAAACTTCTATAAGAGTGTCCACCTGCTTTCGTACGTCGATGAGATTGATGTCGTTGGCCACAACAACGGAGCCGTTAGTTCTGCTTCCTCCAAACTGGATAAGGAAGCGAATCGTATGGGCCTGGTTGTGAACGAAGACAAGATGAAACTTCTCGAACGTCACTGTGGATAGTCATAAATTGAAGACGTGGGTCCTCTCCCGACACACGAATACCAAACTCTGCAAGTCCCTCATCATTCCTATTCTGGTATATGGTGCGAAATCATGGACGATGACATCATCAAATGAGTCAGCTTTAAGAGTGTTCGAGAGAAATGCTTTAAGGAAGATTTATTTTCCTTTGGGCATTGGCACAGCGAGTCCCGTAGTCGAAGAAACGATGACGATGTACGAGATACGACGACATTGATATTTCAGCGAATCGAGAGCGGCTCTGCTGGCTAGGTCATGTTGACGGATGGAAGAGAATATTCCAGATTGGAAGGTTTTCGATTCCCTACCGGCCGGTGGAAGCAGAGGAAGAGGAATACCTCCAGTCCGTTGTAGAGATCGATTGGTGAAGAACCGAGCTGCATTTGGTATCTCGAATTGGCGTCAAATAGCGAAAAAAAGAAACGACAGGGCTATAACCGCGTAAGCGATGTCTATGCCATTAAAGAAGATATGCACCTTAAGTATTTCAATATGCTGCAGATACAGTTAATCAAGACAAATAGCTATTGATAATCGCCACATGATCGATGTCCCCATATAATTACATCTGAAAGATACGAGGGACCTTTGCTCATCGCTTGAAAAAACATTACCATATTCTCAAATTCTGCCTCGAGCACTTAATTCCGTGTTCCGATCGAGACTTATCACGAGATTTGGGTGGTTGCGTAGATTATCTAACTAATCCACTAGATTTAGCCAGATTTTGTCATACAAAAACAATTGTTAATCTCCTCACCGAGGTGATTTGAGGCTCGAAATTTCACTGTGTAACTTTGATTTAGCAGAAATTATCAACTGCCACATGGAGAAACAGCAAATATTTGGTCGAAACATGGTATAAGATCGAAGTTCACACGCAATCCTCACAAATTGCAGCGCTTCATATTCCCTCTCTGAAAAAAATGTCGAAACCCTAGAACGGTTTTTATAGTCATTAAAACTTTCAAACTTTATGTTGAGTGCCTTTTCGTTGAACTACCCAGAGGTTTATATAATATAAAAGTTGTTTCAAACAGAGAGGGGCTTTTAGAACATCTTCCATGAAGTAAAAAAAAAAACACATTCCGAATTATATTTTTTACCAGCGATCTTCTAATAGAACTATAAAAGTTTGATCTCTCTATAAAAGTTTAAAAACATGAAATGATTTGAAAATATCTTATATGACCACACAATTTCTCCGAGTGCACAAAACATATTAATTTATTATATGCAAATGTAGGTAAATGCAATTTCCACGCAAGTAAGAATTGGTCGTCGAAACGGAAATTATATTTCCCATGTCGAATCGTATGTATGATTATTTTCATAATATTAAAATCATAATTTATGAGATTTTAGATATAAATATATACCATGTACCATGGTATACTACTGTGGGCAAAAACTAGTAAGACCTTTTAATTTAAATTTCGCGAGAAAACGCATTCGCGTATCTTTTTTCTAGGTTGGTGTGACACTCAGTGACAACTGTGTCAAACGTCATATCAATATAATCATTAGTGTTTAGTATACGCCTGTCTTTCTGAAGTACATAAAGTGCATTCGAGGATCTTTACGATGAGTGAAAATATTCAACAAAGAAGTTCCATTAAATTTTGTGTGTGGAATAAAATTGTTGGTGCCGAAACATTCAGAATTTTGGATAATTGTTTGTCTTCGGTGATAATTGTTATTGCGAGCTAGTGTTTTTGATTGATACAAGTTATTCAAAGAGGGTCGAGAATGCGTTGACAACAAACGACGTACATGACGGCCATCAACATCAACTGATGATCAACACCTCAATAAAATAAAGGAATTGTTGCTTGAGAATCGACGATTAATAGTAAGAGATTTTACTGGCAGTGTTGGAATATCGGTAGGATGAGTTAATACCATTTTGAAATATAATTTGGACCTAAGAAAGGTGAACGCATGATTTGTGCAAAAATCAATAAATTTTTTCAAAAAACAGCGTTGCATTAACGTCTGTGAAAGAATGCTTTCCGACTGCCAGGATCTTACCAAGCATATTACTGGTGATGAGTCTTGGATCTACACTTATGACCCGGAAACAGCGGATCAATTGGCCGAATATCGTGGCAAAGGTGAGCCGAAGCCGAAAAGAACCATGTCAAAGCAGGTCAAAAATCAAGGTTATATTGACAGCTTTCTTGGATTACCGAGATGTGATGCTCTTCGAATTCCTTCCGATCGCCAAACTGTCCACAAGGAAAACTATTTGTGAGCTAAGTGTTAATTGCAATTCGAAAAAAACCCGGGAATTATGGGCCGACAACTCTTGAATTTGGCACCACGATAATGCACCATCGTAAACTGCATTGATACTTCCTGAGTTTTTCGCCCAGTTTTTAACGAATATTGTGCTGAAACCATCGTATTCCCTGATTTAGCTTCATGTGACTTCTGGCTATTCAGAAAGCTTAACTGATCATTCCGGGGAAACCGTTTTGAGTCAATTAAAGACGTTAAACGGGAATCCCTAAGGCTATTCAAGAAATTGACTTTAACAACTGATTCGAAGATTGGAGAAAACGTTGCCACAAGGGTGCTGTGGCCAAAGCGGATTATTTTATGGGAGACGACATAGATTTTGAAAAATAAATTATGAACAAAGTCTTACTATTTTTTGCTCATAGTAGTGAGAGATCCATTTTTCAGTCAAGTTCATATGACAGATGCCGTAAAGCGCAAGTATTTTCCATTTCAAAAATACTAGCCCGACTTATAAACTCTATAGTTTCTCTCATATGACCTTGCATACTTAAAGGACAAAATTCTGTGGTCCACTAAAAGAAGACCTTTCTATATTTAAATCGAGGTCAACTATACTTGACTGAATTAAAATTATATATTCTTACTCAAATAGAATGTTAAATAGTCGAGTGAGCATTATATAATCCCATATTAGTCAATGTTCCTTAAACATTTTTCTACCTGTGACCACAATCACAGTTTGGAGCTATGTTAAGCTTCACGTCCAATAACCTCCACAAAAACTCCCCTTACAACCCTACAAAGCAACGCTTGTCACTTTAACATCGTTTACTTTAAATCATTTAATGAAATTCAACGACAGAGCCGTTATTGCTCCATTACATTGTCACCACGTCCATTTCCCTAACTGCATACGTGTATACACAACCAAATCTCCAATACAGCACGCTGTGGACCTTGTTTACCGTTATCAAATTTAATAATGCAAACCTAATTAACTTGTATTGTTCCGTAGTTGGTTTGTTCAAATCTGATTAACACTCGAACGGTCGGACGGCCGGACAGGTCGACGGCTGTTGGGCATGCCCTGTGGCACACATTCGCCACCTATCAAGAGAGCGGCCGCAAGGATGGTAATTACGACTGCTCATCAAAATAGCAGAGACCTGTCGATTCAGCGGCGGAGAAAAACAAAAACTACAATAACAACAAACAGCAACAACCATGTGAAGGGCCCGACACTATAGTGTGATAATAATAATAACTTGTCATATGTGAGTGAGCATATTTGCATTAAGTGGCATATAATATAACACACACACACACATACACACAAACACACTTACATTACTAATTAGCAGCAGCCGAAATTACGCTATAAATATTTATGTAATTTTTATGACTGCACGCAGAATTGTTTGTGAATTGCGTACGTTTACGCATTTGGTTCTGGCAGTGAGAGCGATTACTCATCAACTGGATAACAACTAGTAAGAAACTCATGACTAACTGGTTTGTCGACTTGTTCACATTGAATAGGGTATACAAAGGGTTTGTAACACCGAGAAAGAAACGTGTGAGACCCTATATACAATATATCATTTGTCAGCGTGAGAAACTGAGTAGATTTAGCCATTGTCCGCGGGTAATATTTATGCCAGCCTAAGTTTGGAGATATCGATCTGAATCAAAAGACGTTTCTTCCCAAGAAGCTGCTCTTTCGCCGGAACCCCCCTATCGATCAATACAAGTTCTTGTAATAAAAACCTTTTAATTTGTCCATCGTCCGGTCCAAAACGTGAAATGATCTGCTCTCAATAAATCCATTGATTGATGCGCCGTATTGTTGAAACTACCTGTCGCCGAGATCACGAGCTTCGATTTCAAGCATCAAATAGTCGGTTATCAGGGCGCAGTAACGGTCGACAGTGATGGTTACGTTCTCACCGGCATCTATTTTGAATAAATATGGACCGATGATTCCACCGGCCCACAAACCACACCAAAGCGTCGTTCCAAATGCGGGAATTTTGCTTGTTTACTTACCCATTGAGCTAGAAATGAGCCTCATCGCTGAACAAAACTTTGCTCGAAAATGTCGGATCTTCTAGGAACTTTTCAAGAGCCCATAGAGCAAAGTTCTTTCAGAAGCTGTATTTTGCACGCTTTCAATTTAAGATCTCGACGTAAATGCGCCAAATAGTTACATACGTCAGTCCGAGTTGCTGCGAACGGCGCCGAATCGACTCTCCACGGTCTTCGCTTACACTTTCAGCTATGGCTGCTTTGTTTTCTTCCCTACTTGGATAACCCGTTAGAAAACTTGATCCGCATCGGTCCAAGGGTTGTAAGATATGGTATTTCTTCTAAAAACGGTTGATATCCTGATTCGCATGTGAGCTAGCACTGGCACCCTTATGACCGAATTTCATATTTGTAGTCTTAACGGCAGACAAACTTTGTGGAGTTGCTGCATAAATTTATAAAAAAGATTCTGGTCTTTTGACTAGTTCTACCTCTACCAGTTAAATACTAGTTCATTTCCTGATCAATCGCTTGTTTTACCTTGAAGGTAGTTGAATAATTGGATGATGTATGAATGATTAGCAGCAAAATGAGATTATGCTCTTAAGGACTATATTGATCCGGACTTGTCCATATAAACTGCGCTGGGAAACGAATCAATAAATTTTACTCCTGACTAGGACAACCTTTCTTATGTTCGTGTGAAGTTTAATATAAAAGCCGCTTTCGAAAAAACCGACAGGAGCTGACTATTGCAGAATGGCGTTGATTACAACCATCCTTGAAAATTGCTCTGTACGCTGGCTGGCTCATGTCGTCCGAATGGTTGAAAACACTCCAGCTCTGTGAGTATTCGACGCAGTAACCACTGGCGGAAGCAGAAGGAGGTAAAGACCTCCATTTCGCTGGAAAGACCAAACAGCGAAAAGGAAGAATGATTGGCACGCTGTTCTATACTCCGCTGTAACCGCGTAAGAGGAGTACATGCCAAAAAAGAAAAGTGCTGGAAAAAGTGATACGTACCGCTAATCTGAATCGCAGTGGCACTGTCTATTCTTAAGGTACAGTTTTACTAAGAGATAATATTGACATTGTTGGACCTAACAACAGAGCCGTCAGGGTTAACCATTTCCAGCCTGGAAAGAAGTACCTAGAGGCCCCACACAAAGATTCCCCGCGTCTTAAAAACTATGTCACTGTTGACAGCTATAAATTTGAACAACTTAAGGAATTTATATATCTCGGCATAAATTCCACCAACAATTTAAGACTGGAGATGAGTGCAGAACAACTCTTGCCAATATGAGCTACTTTTGGATCGGTGGGTAATTGGAAGCAGATCCCTCTCTAGATGAACAAAAATTACTCTCTGTAAGTCTTTCAATATTTTCGTCCTATTAAACGGCGAAGAAACTGGAACGATGACGAACCGAAATGAGAAAGAACTTAGAACTGTTCCGCGCAAAGTCTCTGGAGTCGTCCCTGTAGGATAGCAGTTTCGAAGAAGATGACGTAGTTATAAGCGCATAAAAACCGAACGAATGCTCTGGTTATGCTAAGTCATTCGCATGGAGGATGATGAGTCAGCGAAAAGCTTCAGGACAACAAAAGCACAATGGAAGGACCGTAGCGAAGTATCTGCCAAGTTTTCAGTTCTCGGCGCAGACTGACTCACAGTTATAGTGCCAAAGAGAGATAAGCTGAATCTCCATTTGTCAATAATAATGTGTTTTCAAACTCCAAAATCAGCGAAAACTTGCCTCATGCAACCAAGCTTCTGTAAACAAATAAGCATAAAAGCATAATGATATTTTCAAACAGAATTGATTGGAAGTGATCATCCCATATTCTCAAGCGCGCATGGTTCAGTAGTTAGTCTTTAGTAAATTTTCAATGTAATGACGATGGATCGCCTTCAAATGGGACTTTGACTTGTGTAGACCTTCTCTTGAATAGAATTTCCCTAACAGTTAACGTCAACTGGACCAGCATTTTTCACATTTAGATATATCATTTGATATACCGCTATGTATGGTCTACTTAAAAAGTTCAAACTTTTGTTCCTTAGCTTAAGGACTCTTGCTTCTGCTTTAACTTTAGATTTTTACATGTCAAATCAAATGGTTTCCAAAAAATAAAGCCTTTGAGTGGACCAATAGATAGCCTGTTTTGAAAAAAGAAACGTTGAAGATATACACCTCCAGATCTTCCTCCCAAAACTTTTGGGATACGATGGATTCTTGGCTACTAATGTCATTAACCAGCATTAATAGCTCCTTCGAGGGAGACATATTTAATCTGGTAAGTATAATGGATAGTGAGGAAAATAGATAATGGAAAAATGGTCAAACTCCCTTTCCCTCGAAATATGTTCAAACATTGTTGGCAAAAGAAGCAAGCTCGATCAAAAAACTAACCTCTGTTAAATCAATAATAGAAGAGAAATAAATGCGAAAACGGGGTTTCCACAACTTATAACCCTTTCTTCAATAAATTTCCCTGTTTAAAATTTATTGAGTTTAAACCATCATTAAGTCAACCTGAAACTAAAGCGACTCAATTTGAAAAACTATTTCGCTAACTACATCATTAAGTCGCTATACTAATATATTTGCGGTACAAAACCGTTACTGATTTATGTTTACAATTGTAATGCTGTCAAAGTTTTTCCAAGTCCACGCCAAAGAAGGCGAGAGTACAGCTATAAACTACGCTTCGCCAAATGCTATAAATCATTTGGGAAAATAGCCAAGTTTGAGGTAAATGGCTGAGCATAAGATAATGTCATATTTATTGCCTTCCTATGCGTTGGCCAATTCCCATGTGCGGCCAATAAAATGAAATTAAATAAAATAAATTTTAAGTGATTTAAAAAATACTCGGATATACGTAATAGCCGAGCAAATTATGTGATTCAACTGTGGAGAAATAAATGCAGTCGACCACATAACGGATAACGGTGCATTCAAGTGCAGTGAAATATGGCAAATGAAGTTGGCTGCAATGAATTGAAAGCAAGTGACCAAGAGCAAAGGAGAGAGATACTATAAGTAGACCAGCTGATAGTGGCGTAAACATGTGTGTTCTTTCAAGTAGATATGACTACGTGAATCAAAGAATATCGGTGGGGTGGGAACAACATTTTCAGCAGAACTCAAAAAGATATATGCGTTGAGTACCAGATTATGCTTTCCAAATGCGTTAACTTCGCTTACTGATCACTTGGACCGTATCTACCAGATCCCAATTTAAGTCTAAACACACAATTTTCTATATTGAAACCCCCTGAGAAGAATGTTGTTTCACATATAGAACTCTGTAGCTTACATATTTTCATAAAGATATTCGCAAGGACATCCCTTAAATGCCTGCGACTTATACTCTTGTAAGGATGTAAGTTGGGTCGGCTATTCGCGTTGCATCCTTAGTAGTGATAAATGACCCACAGTCTTCTTGTCTTAACTCTTAAGGAATCTAGACCTCGTATCCGACTCAAAATTTGATTCCAGGACTGATGCCTTTTTTTTTGGATTCGGTTGAAACCTGGTATTACATCACCTGAGTATATGGGTGTGACACTCTGCAGAAATTATTGGCTAGTTTATTCCGAGAATGCCTTTGTCCCGTTAAAACCCTAGCAAGCCTCATTAATTTGACGCAGTAGGTGTATGTTGAGAAAACTTCTTTTTTGCGCTGATCAGACCTAAACATATTCTTCCGGAAGGACGTTCGTCAACCCCCATCTTAAAAGAGATAACCTTGGGACCATTAAAGACGACTAACTTACGGGCGTTGGAACGAAGCTCTGAGAGGGGACTTAATAGACAAAATTAGTTAGAATAACAAAGACGAAATGGATGTGCGTGCAAGTAATCCAGCATCGACCTTTAAATCGGACATTGTCCGGGGGACGGTATCGTCCTCTAAGAAAATAAATGAAAATACTTATCCTTTGAAAATGCGGTTACCGGCTTAGAATCGTAAGTCAGTCAGCAGAAGACTGCTTAGTTGTATGCGTAAGTAGGGCTGAGGTGCGGGACGGAATCGCTAGTACCTGCAGAGGAATCTCTTTTAGATTCATGGTGGATTCGAAGTTCCTAGACAGCGTTAAAAGCCGCGATCCATAGCAGGCGACGGCAGAAAGAAAGTTGAAGTCGGACCGCCCCTTAAGATAAAAGTTCACTACGGTGGCAGACAGACTTTTCAAGATCCTGAGGTGCATGCTAACGCCAGTACACTTAATTGGGCTAGAGTGGTGCTTAGCGGTGGCCAGGACGACGGATAAGCGGGCTCAAGTGTGCTCCAACCTAAAGTTAAGTGACATGAGGGGGATCATTCTCCTGTAAAAAGCAAAATAGATCGAGAAAATCGTTCAATCGAAAGACTTTTGCCATCGGGGAGTGAAATTTAAGCTCAACAGTCACCCATAGTTAACAATCTTCCCGGTAACAACCACTTACTTCGACTTCCTTTCCTTTTTTAGCTGTGAGCATACCAAAATTGATTTCTCTCATCAAAACCAACGCTTTCTTAAATACCAGTGATACTTCTGGCACAAATTCCCTCACTTTAGCCAATCAAATATATCTCATGAGCCGATTCATAAAACTTTAAAAATTGCATAAGCGCCTGCAACTGCAACTTGCAGCTTCTCTTTAATTTAACTCGTTCACTTAAAACCTCGGCTACCTCGCTGCATCCACCGAGACGGAGTGCATAAGCTTGGTAAGCGCCGAGAAAGTTTTCGCAACATTTTTCAATTAATTCTTGCTGCCTTCTGATAACTCGTTTACCTCAGCGTTTCAGCTGCATTTTCATATTTTATATTTTAAGTAAACTTTATAGTAAAAGTTTATGTTTGTGTCTTATGCGTCTTATGCGGACACGTTTGCCACTTATTTCTGTGTATGTATGTGTGTGTGTGTGCGTTCTTAGAGCTGCCAGTTCTGCAGATTGTGGAGGCTGCCACCAGCTGCGGGGCGCTTGAGTGACTTTGCTCGTTGTCAGCACGAGAGACTGGCTGGTGTCTGACTTTTGTTTATAATTTGCAGGATTGCGTGTATGCGTGCGTATATGTATGTATGTGTGTATATATGAGAGTGTGACTTTGTCTATTTTCAGTTGCTGCCAAAGTTTTTACAGTGTTTTTGTTGCTGTTTTACAGTAGTTAGCCAAAGTAGTTAGCTGCCACTATTTGTTGCACGTTGTCGCTACTGAAATGTTGTAGGACAAATCTGGTGACAAGAGGTTTGTTGGTGGCAGTGGTAACACCACTGTGTAAATGGAGACAGATTATACTTCGAAGACGCACTTTTGGAAACGCCCGTTTATGAAAACTCTAATGTTTTTCTTCCGCTTCGGCTTTGATCACTTCAGTCCGACGGTTTTTGGTATTACCGAAATAGCTCGGGGCTGCAGATAAAGTCCACTTCCCGAGTTATTATGGTTTATGCAACCGTTCACGTATATTCTCTCTTCACCCCAACCAATAATAATTTCTTTGGTAAAGAGCTTAACAGAGAACTCTGTCCCTCTTATTCTAAGCCTGCAGGTCAGATATGCTTCGGAAGTACTAAAAAAGATCATGTACCGTTTTGGCGCTTTCCTGTTTTCGGCACAAAAAGTTGGCCTTTCTTTGTTTCTACAAACCTAAATCTTCTCACAATTATAATTAGAAGTCCTCAGGTCGGTTTAAAGGAAGACAAGATAACTTCGAAGTCGTAAATAATTTCGTCAGTCTCGAAATCCAACGAAAAAAGTTACCCGCCCTGCTGTAGGGTGCAGAGACATGGACGATGATAACATTTGTTGAGTCGACGTTACGAGTTGCCGAAAGAAAGGTTCTGCGGAGGATTTATGCTTTGCGCATTGGCCACGGCGAATATCGCATTCCATGTAACGACGAGCTGTATGAGTTAAACGCGACATTGGCTAGGTCATGCCGTCCGGAGGATGCAGAGAAAGAGGAAGACCTCCATTCCGTTGGAAAGATCAGGTGGAGGAGAACCTGGCTACACTGGAATCTTCAATTGACGCCAAACAGCGAAGAGGACGAAGAGAGTATAGCAGTATGGTGACGAACTTAATATCTTATCTGAAGAGATGACAAACACATGTTAACTACACAAAAGCCTTAATACCCAGGTACTTTTCTGTAGCATAAAAGGGAGTAAACAAATTTTTCATCTTCATTTTAATCGGTCGGCCAGCTATAGGTTATAGTCGCTCAATCTGAACAATATTTTCATAGGTTTTAGCGACGCCTAAGGTAATAATCTTATTTCATGAAGAAACCTTATCAAATCAAAAAGCTTTTGAATCAAGGACTTCATTTTGATAAGTCAGATTATATTGCAACTGTATTATATAGTGGTCCAATTGATATCTACATATGTAGTTGAGGAATATATTTCTACACAGACAGTTAGACAAATGGACAGGTTAAATCGTCTCATCTCGTTACGCTGATAATTTACATACATAAATATAGAGTCTCCGATATTTCCTTCGGAGTGTTAGAAACTTATGTATCCACCTACCTCCCACCGACTGTTAGGTTTCAATCCTACGCGCCAAATCTGATTACATACCATAAACATTGAGTTTATAATATGTAAAAATTCACTCCTATAGTCGAGGTTTCTTTTTAAAAGAGGACTAGAAGTTTCATCAAAAGAAGGATAATTCGGATAACATACTGAAAATGAGGGAAGCTTTGGAGTGTGGTCTTGCTTCTGAGTACGCAGCTACCCAAAAATACCCAATTTCTACTCTTGCGTCTTCTCCGCGCAACCTGGAAGTGAGTAATCCTTGAGTAAGTTGCGGCAGCCAACCCATAAGCAGCCTGGTTCGGTTTAAGGGATCTTAGAGATCTAATTGCAGCGTCTGCTCATCAGAGAGGCTTCGAGTCTAGCGAAGTTGTGCGCTGGATTTAGGACCAACCTCGGATAAAAGACCAAATTCTACAAGTCTCTCATTATTCCCAATGACAATGTCATCGTCTGATGAGTCGGCCTTAGGAGTGTTCGAGAGAAAGGTTTTGCGGAAAATTTATGGTTTTTTGCACATTGGTAACGGTGAATAAATGAAAGGTGAATTTAGTTCAGCGAATCAAGAGACAGCGGCTGCGCCGGCTAGGTCATGTTGGTCGGATCTAAGAAAACACTCCAGCCTTAAAGGTTTTCGATTCAGTGCACGTCGATAAAAGCAGAGGAACAGAAAGACCTCCGCGTCAAACAGCGAAAAGAAGAAACGACTGGCGTACTGTTGATAGTTTCGCTATAACCGCGTAAGCGGTCTCTACGTCAGTTGCTTGCCCTCGTTCACTTCCAGACCCATTTGCTTCGCTTCTTTGTCCAACCTGGAGAACGCTGAATCAACGGCGCGGTTGTTATGGCCAATGAGGTTGATGTCATCGGTCCATCGGAATACGTCTGCAATTGTAGATTCGTGTAGATTATTGTACTTTCTCTTTTCAGCTCTGCAGCTCGAATTATTTTCTCCAAGAGGAGATTGAAGAAGTTACATGATAAGGAGGACGGCTCGGAGAGGTCCTTCCTGATTCTGTCGGAGTTTTTGGTATTGCTCAACGTTAGTTTACATGGCCGTATTACATTTGCAGGGATACTAAATTCAGACATAGCGGCATGATCGCATCTCCTTTTCGTGCTGTCAAAAGCAGATTTGAAATCAACGAAGGAGTGATCTATGTCGCTCCTCTTTTCACGGATCTTTTCTTGTTGGTTTTGCAAGCCTGAAACCACACTGATAAGGTCCAATCAGTTTGTTTGTGTGCTTTAATCTTTCACACAGTACGCTCGATAGAACCTTATATGCGATGTTGAGGAGGCTTATCCCACGATAGTGGGCACAGATTCCAATCGTCGGGCATGCTTTCGTCCGACCATATTCTACACAGAAGCTCATGCATACTACTTTTTAACAGTTCTTCCCCGCCGTATTAGAATAGTATGAATATTCTAGATTAGATTTAAGCAAAAAAAAAAACGATTTTCTGAAACCGTCACACGGAACGAGTTTCTAAACACTAGAAGAACTACTCAAACAATAAAGATTCAATATTGTGAAAGAAGCTTGGAAAATGTTAACCTTGTAGTATACACACATATTTTCTGTCAAGCACACTCAGATTTTGAAATATGAAAATCCAATCTTCTCAAATCCAATCAAGACCTACTGCAATAATACAACCGACACTAAAGTGAGTCAAGTTGTTGTTACTTAACAAACATTTATGTAATTGTTTCATAAAATCCGCTGTTTATCATACAGTTAAATAACAGTTATGCGAGTATTTACACAGACTTTATGGCAAACAGGAAAACTGCAAAACTACACGATAATGAAAACAGTTGCTGGCAGGCGGGCGGACAGGCAGAAAGGCTGGGTCCCGTAAGGGTGCATATTTTAATTAAGTAAATGCCACTTTGAAATGCGCTGCACCATTGTTGTTTTGCTAGACTCGCGCGCGCTCTATTTCGACGATAGTCACGCAACTTGAACAAAAAAGGATGCGCCACACAGTGCAAGTGGCGGCTGACGAGTGGAGCGCGAAACAACACGAAAAAGTGTAAAATGTAAATAAAGTTACGCTGTTTACAATTCCTATTTTCCGCTTCAATATTTTTTATTTCATGCTCTTGTTGTTGTTATATCTCTCTTTGCTGTCACCGCTTTTGAATTGTTTAGTGGGTTTACGAACTGCTGCAACGACTTCTTCAGCGAAAGAGTAAAGCAAACAAAAATATTAAAAAATAAATATCACATTATAAGAAGAAACGTGGTACGCCCACGCTCAAAAGAAAGCCGGAATGGGCGGAAATCTGCAGATGGACAGCCGACCGGAGATCTGGAACCAGAAGAGCGCGACAAGAAGCGACTACCAGGCATTAAGTGAACGAACGGAACGCACAAAGCCGCAGCGACAAACCGACAAAGCAACCAACAAACCCTAACCAAGCGACCAATGTGCAAACAAACTCGAGCTCGAGCTCGCCCGCTTAAGCGCTCGAATGACACCAGCCGCATGAAGCGGGGGTAGCCGAAAGCCGGGAACAGGGCCGGTAGTAAGTAGCAACGGCGGCAGCGACAATAATCAGCGGCAAATGGCATTAGCGTGTATTTATGAGTATTTAAGCGGAAAACCGCTTAAAAGCTTTTCAGCGCGCCGCAGTGTCAACAAAAGCAAAAGCTAGAGAGAGAGCCGAGCGGAGAGCGCCGTGGCGGCAAAGTTGGTAGTAGAAGAAGCTGTGTAACGTCAACAAATGCAATGGTCGCAATTTCTGTATGCAGCATCATAATGTAAACTTGCCACAAGTGGCGCGGCGGCAAGGCATGCAACTCTGCTGGCTCACCTAGTTTTGCGGGCCGAGCGCACGAACGTATTGTGACAGCTGTAGAGACCAAAGACGAAGTAGTCTAAAAAGACATTGTTCTCGCGCACATATTTTCTTGTTGCTGCTGCTGCATTTTAGTTGTTGCTGAGGATTGTGCTCGTGTCTGTGGCGACAGCGTCTTCTTCGGTCGTTGCGAGCGCCTCGACCAAGTTGCCGCGTTGCATAATTATTACGCGCATAAACTGCTTTCTCACTTCAGTGTGCTTTCTTCCTTTGTCTTCTCTAACCGCGTCTTCTCTCTGCGCCGTGTGCAATCTTCCACGGCTGGTGACAGTTTTTGGGTTGGCTTGTTTGAATTTATCCACTTTGCAGAAATGCTTATTGTCTTATTTGCATTTTGAAGAGTAAATGAAATTATAAATTGAACTTGAATGCAATTTTCGGGTTTTCAGTACATAAACCGTTAAGTTTGTGTAAATTGTAGTATAGTTTATAAATATGTTAACGAGTTATTCTGAGATTGCTCTCCAACCACTGAAATGTCAAGACTTTTGTTTTTCGTCTGATAAACTAGATGCCCTTATTTAAGTGCTGTCATAAACAATGGATCTGAAGCTTCGTCTTTGCTGTAGTACACGTTTCTAAACGAAGCCTCTTTCAAGAAACGACGTATTTTACTATAAACTTAGTGCGGTTGGATGATATGTAATTTGTGTCCGAAATCGCCTCTTTTGCCGCTGAATAAAAATCTGTCTCGCATACCCAAAACAGTTACAAAATATCAGACGATGAAACTGTATCGTGAATCAGCAATCCATTATAAGAAAAACAGCCCCAAACCATCCTGCTTACTCTCTGGCGTGCTGTTGTCTGAAGTCATCCTCGGCTGAACAGTTTTCCCGAACTCTTCTAAACATGGTGAATACCGTATGATCCAAATATATGAAACTTGAATTCATTCGAGAAAAATACGATCTGCCACTGATCAACCGACCAATTTTATTCCACCGATACATACCTCTGTTCCTCATTCGTTTGCTCAAAAAGTATTTTTTTCCATACGTCGGCCGTTGAATTCTGCCTCTGTCAATCTCCATAGATGTATCCACTTCACTCCTGTCGAATCACTAAGGTCCTACTTAATATCTTACTTGATTTTAAAGGGAATCACTAGACAAAATCATCGGATGAGCCGCTCTTGGACGCCTGTCGTTTTTCGGACCCTTCCAGACTCATTTTTGTGTACTATAGATGTATTCTACCATCAATCGATGCAATTTCGCTATGACTTTCATATCGTCTTGAAGAAAGAGTCTATGGTTTTTTCAACTAGGGTCGTTTCTCTGCAAATTCATCCTTAGGATGTTAAAACTAAAATTTTTATTGGCGTTTGTTTTAATTTTTTAAGGAAGTCGACGGCTCCTAACTCCATTCCTATTAACACTTCGTTGATGGTTTTTAGGCGATTGTAAACGCTTGCACCGCTAACTCTACTTCAAGGTTTTGAATTACCCAAATATTAATTAAGTGTACGTTCAATAAATTCTGTTCATATCATTAGAGTGGAAACCAGTATTTCGATCAACATCACTTTACGGTCATCCAAAGTTATTTTTAAGATTATTTTGATATTTTCGAAAATAATAGAGTATTTTCGAAATCTTCTGGGCTCGTAACCCTCTTTTTTCAAAATATTTAAACTTGCTGAAATAAGGTAAAAATTTAAACATTACAGCCTTAAGTTCCCCTTATGAAGTGGATCTGGATTTATATTGTACGCACCAATAGTAGCCGGGATAGAGCTCGCCATCATTGCATGGAAGCTGCAAGAAGATTAATGCAGAATGGAACGAAGCCAAATTGCACAGATTAAAGTTCACAGGAACTTCTCCCGGCGTAGACTGTCGCCTCTCCCATGATCACTTGTAGCAAATGAGTTACTGTAAAAATTTGGGAAGAGCATTCACACTGATAGCAAATGCAGATAACTCAATTAGTAGTGCGATGAATATCGCTCTAAAATATACCGCGCGTTCAGAAAATGGATAATGATTTACAAAAACGTTACACAATGAAATTTCCAAAAGGGCTAACAGGTGGTCCCTTATGCAAATAAACCAAATCGGCCCGGAAGCCGATGTAAAAATTGGTCAGTGGACGTGGCACCGCCCACTTTCTGGTGAAATCCCATATCTCGGGATCCGACTAACCAATTTAGACAAAAATTTGTAAGTGCCATTTTTCTCATATTCCTGTATCACAGTTTAAAAATAGGCAGCATCGGACTACAATCACGCCCACTTTTCATATAGCACAATTTTTAATTCCACCTGCTTCTTTCACCTTCAGCAAATCAATAATTAAATACCATAACGGGATAAAACTTAGCAGTAAAATTTCATTAAAGTATACCACCTTATGACCAAAAATTGGACAAATCCAACCAAAACTGTACAAGCACCTATATACCGAATGTTTGTCCCCAGCACCTTTAGTTGACTTTTGATCGAAAATTTCGATCAATGTGTGAAATATGTAATTGAGATTATAGAATAACCTTCCTTGGATAATGGTATGTGTGTATCTCAAAAATTTGTTGAATCGGACCAATGCTTCCCTTAGCCCCAAAATACCTAGTATAAAGCTCTTCAAACTTCCTGGTGATTATCTACCCATATATCGGCCAATATGTCAGTTATCTCTGAGAAAATGAGAGAGCGTATTTTACTCATAACAGAGTACATATCTTTGTGGCTAAAATAAAAGAAATTGGGCAAAAACTTGACATAGCCCCTATAAAACTAATATCAGGATTTTCGAACATCCGGGTGTCTTTACTCTATATGATTCATTTTGCAACTTAATGTATTTCCTTGGCACTGATTCTTGCAAGTTGCAAGAGTATAGAATGTTTGGTGGCACCCGAACTTAACCCTCCCTTACTTGTTTTCCAATAAATTTAATTCACAGAAATATGTATATATTTATTTCCGTAATTTTCTGTAAGAACCATTAACCGAGTGGGGTCATCATACGCATTTTCATAAATTTTCTATTAAAAACTAAATTTTTATTATACACCATATTGTTTAACCCAAAGTAAGGCTGTCTTGCCAAGCAACCTTATTTTTGCTGCTCGAGTCCATGCATGTCTATATGATATACATATGCAGTAGTTTAAATTAAATCGAATAAAGTGAGCTAGCAAGAAAGATCATTGCAAGATTAGATGGAGGAAAATTTGTTGAACTCCAAGTACGTGCTCCAAGTTACAATTACCTAGCAGCGCATAGCAGAGTGTTTATGCAACATAAAAGTATATATTCGGACACATATGTGTATGTACACTTATTGTGATGCGAAAAGGGGCTCTGCTTCCACACATACCTACACGCCGGCGGCAATTGAAAGGCACTTTAACAAGCAATTGATCATTTGAATGGAGGCTCATGAACTGGGGATGCCTGCCTATTTACAGCCTTCACTCAGGCATTCAGGTAAGTAGTGGCAGATGTTTGTATGTAATGGTATGAGATTGTGGTAGTAATTTGACTAAGTAGTATGTCCAGTAGAGAAATCTTCTCATTTTGAACTAATTTAATGGTAATATATACCATACAAATGTGAGCTCCTTTACTTTCTAGAAATGTTTTACAATTTTTAGCAACTCCAAAAACCAAACTTTATAATATGAACTTACTTATTTACAAAATTATCTAGGCTAGAAACCGAATGATTTGCCCAATAAATTGTATCAGTGTTAAGGCTTTCTGCTGATCTTCTGACCCAAGCTTTGTTTTAATTTATGTTTCGTCCTTCCAATTTGGTCCCAAGCTAATAAAACATTTATTTTTCCTACAAGGTACGAACTTTTTTGTTCTGCTCGGCCTATCTCGTGATAACAAGTGCATTGCATCTTCCAAAACATACTGTTTACAGTGCACGGTTAGATTAATAGAAGCTGTTTATTATTCGTTAGGCATTGGAGAGTGGCGAATCAAATAAGCAACTGGCATAAACAAGACGAATCCGCTAAAAGTCTAAACCATTTGGTAATTGAAAAGGAAATGTCTTTCGACTTAGAAGGCACTTGAGTGTCACAGTTTCCCAATAATTAAGGGAACAAAATGTAGTTAGCATGTTAAAACTGTGGAAACAGTATGAGCGTTCTCAACTCGATTGATACCACGCTTTTGTTGTCTCTAGGAAAATATAAGGCCACTTGAGGCTTCCGGATTTCCTCCAAAATTATTAATGGTAGACGATCAGTGTTCGTTCTGGTACTAGTACAAATTTGAAGTATCATTTTGATAGCAAGTAAAAAATTCGTTCCACCTCGCCTTCCAAACGAGGTCTTTCATTCATATATTGGTCTTATTGACCAATCAGCAAAAGGAACGAATCCACGCATGATATTCGACTAACAGAAGTTTAGATATTCGTGTAAATCTACAACGAGCCAAAGAATAATTCGAGAAATCAACGACCTTCATACCATTAATAAAGGGAGGTAAGCTTTATTCAATTGATATAACTGAGCTGATCGCTGTTATTTGCTTTGGAAGAGTTTTTCCTCCTTGTTTTATAAATATTTTGAGTATCTTACAGACGTCCGTCACTAAATGCTAATAAACTCAGTTGAAACTCTGACTTCCTCTTTCTACTTTCATAATTCAATGGCGTTCAATCGAAGTGCGACTCGGCAAGATATTCATTAGAATATATTCACACATAGATTCTTTTTGTCGGCCAAATCGGCTTTTGTTGGAAAGAAGGCGACGAGAAAAGACGAAGGAACCTTGCCAATAGTACTCTGTGTCTATTCTTTGCTCCCAAAACTAAAGAGGCCCATGAAACGGATATGACGCCACGTTACGATTGTGGAGACAAAAACTACATCGAAGAAGCAACTAACCAATATTACAAAATATAGCTTTTATAAATGCTTTGAGGATTGACAAACACGCTGGCAGAAGTGCAATAATTATTTATATTACAAGGAGTATTCCAAAGTAAACAGGACTTTTTGAATCTAGCGCTTCTGGTGGCGCCATCTATATGCGACTGGTGCATTAGAATCTGCTATCTTTCTCGATTGTTCAGTGAGAATTTAATGACATTTCATCTACTGGAAGTGAAGTTATTGCGTTTTAAGTGTCAGTATGTTTGTGTTATCGGTGCGAAAATGAGCTTCGAACAAAGAGTCAACATTAAATTTTCTTTTAAAATTGGTAAAACTTTTACCGAAACGTTTCAATTGATGAAACAAGTTTATGCCGATGATTGTCTATCCCGTAGAAGAGTGCACGAGTGGTTTCAACGTTTTCAAAGTGGTCGTGAGGACATAAATGACGATCAACATGTGTGCCAATCAAAATCCGTGATCACCAGAAATTTCATCGAAACTGTGCGGAAATTCATCAAAAATCAGCCGAAATCATCATTGAAATTCATAGAAATGGGATGGAACATCTCCAAAACATCGATTTATCGCATTTTGACCGAACATTTGGGCTTACGAAAGGTGCGTGCACGGTTTGTTCGGCACAAATTGACTGACGACCAAAAAGTGCTCTCATCGACGCTTGTGACCGACTATTTTACCAAAAATCACATTTTAACCATTAACCACTCCGCGTATTTACCTGATAAGGCACCGTGCGACTTCTTCCTTTTCGGAAAAATGCATTTGCCCATGAAGGGAAAGCGTTATGCAGACGTAGAGGCCATTCAAAAGGCTTGTACCGGCATACTGGCGGCCATACCGTCCAACGAGCTAAAACACTCGTTCGACATGCTTTTGGATCATGCAAAAAACTGTATTGAAGCAGAAAGCGATTGTTTTGAATAAAATAAATTGATTTTGCCGAAAAAACCATTTGTTCTGTTTTTTTTTAAGTCCTATTTACCTTGGAACGTACCTTGTATATGGTGGTGATTACTTTGAAGACGATATTCATGAGTAAATATACCGTTTCTTAAAAAAGAACGCGTGAATGTCGAAGATCCTCCAGGACGGTCACCAACATTAACTGATGATCAATACGTCAATAAAATAAAAGCTTTTGTGCTTGAGAATAGACAATTAACAAATAGCGATCTTACTGGCATCGTTCGCAGATCGAAAGGATCAGTGATAACCATTATGAAAGATAATTTGAGTCTACGCAAAACGTAGTCGGAAAGCACAATGGGTTCCAAATTCACTCGATTTGTTTGAAAAACAGTGTCGCGTTGACGTCTATGAAACAATGCTTTCCGACTACCAAAATGTCGTGAAACATATTATAACTGACGATGAGTCCTGGATCTATGCTTACGACCCGGAAACAGATGAATAGCCGAATATTGTGGATAAGGTGAGCCGAAGCCGAAGCCGAAAAATCCGCATCAAAGCAGTTCCAAAATCAAGGTTATATTGACAGTTTTCTTCGATTATCGAGGTGTGGTGCACTCCGAATCCAAGGAAATACATGCAACCACTTAAGTTTACTTGACTTTGCTTATTATAATCTTTGGTGTACTTATGTTGTTGAACAGTGCTGTAATGCACTTTACAAACGAACGCTGCAAAAACACATAAAAGCGAAATACAATTCCGCACAGGGGAATTTGGAAGTGAATTTCGGTATGACAGGTTCAAATGTTAGCATTTCAGAGGACTCCAAGCGGAAATTAATGTTTGTACTAATTCAATATCAAAGGCCTAGGCAAATGCATGAGTAAACACATGCAAATACACACACACACATACATATATATATAGACAAATACACATATGTTATTGCTAAGGCTTCAGTTTCGGTTTACATTTGCTAATTGAATTTCGCAGAGATCCACAGACTTTCACTTATAACAAATTCAAATTGTCACCGACAGCTTGCAGCAAACACAGACCCAAACATACAGAGACACATACGCATAGAGGCACTTAAGTCGGCATTAAGTCACAAACTAAAAGTTAGTGCCAATCCACTATGCAACTACGCATTCATATGAGTTTAACACAAGGAATTGGACTTCCGTTTGCAGCAGCAGCAGCAGCAGCATCAGTGGGAGCAGCTTTGTGGCACAAACACTCATATATACATATGTATGTTGATTCATAGACGCATGCATGACTATGCAGGCGATGCATATTAATTTGTGCAACGGCATGTCGCAACAGCCGTCTAGTAGCATTTATGCAACTGCAACATATGTGCGGCATCAGCGCGCCTTACCAATTTCTGGCTTGATGATAAGCCATCGCCAGCGACATATGAGGTCTGCACTTTCCAAAATAACCGCAAAATTCAATTCCACACAGGCCAAAGCCGGAGTGCGCGCCACAGAGCACACACCACATACAAATCCATATTTGCTTATGTATGTACGTACGTATGCTTGCAACATGCATGTGGCAAGTGACAACTGCCAAAAGAGCTGCCACTGGCAATTGCCCAGTGCAGTAATATTTTCAAGGAAATTAAAAAGCGCTTCAAATAAAACTATTATGTGCGCGCATGCCAGTGTGTGTGTGTGTGTGCTTGAGAGTTCGTGGGGCGCAGCAGTGCCGGGAAATGGCATAGAATTGAGGAAGTACCGAAACGTGACCACAAGCGTCGGTACTTCATCCGCAGCGGGCGCCATCTCGCTCTAACTAGATTGCGTTCGCTCATCTCCCACACTTCTCCTTCTCTCCACCTACCCCTCCTGCACCTGCTCGTTAGTTGCTTCGCCTGCATTTTCACTCCAAATTAGCATATTCGTTTTGTGCTCGCGTCGGGTATTTGGCAGCGCTATGCTGCATTTAATGCGCCGGCTGTAGGATGACTGCCAGCGCAGCGAGGTTTTGTGGCCGGCTTTGGCTCGGTCAGCGACTTTGGCTGTGTGCGTGTTTTTCATGTTGCACGCTGCTGTAGCTGCAGTTTTAGCCGCTTTGCATTGGAATTGGCTTCAGCGTTAAACGAGCTGAAATGGCACACGGACACATACACACATACCCACATGCTTATATTTCTAATATACCTTCATGTATGTGTGTATGTAAGTATGTGTGTATGTGTATGTGCGCGCAGCTGATCCAACAGCTTTTTGCATTTGCCTGCCACTGCTGGCATGCACTGTGGTAAATCTTTTCTCTGATTACCGCAAAGCTCGTGCACACAGAGTAGCTATTTGAGCTTTGCAGCGGTGGATAAATGTCCGCCAATGCACTTTTCGGTCGAAGCATTTTCGCTTCGATGGCAGGCAAATTTCACAATACGGGGGGAGAGGCAATTATTTGATAAGCTCGGGGTACATGTGTAGATAATGCAAATGGCAAATTCAAAATTTAGAATAAATTGAATTTTAGAATATGTGCAGCTAAAAGCTTCAGTCAAAGTTCGTATCCCTTAGTCTTGTCTGTCACTTTCTCCATTGTTCTCACTTTAAACCAAAATCAAGAACATTTTAAGGTATTTTTGGAAATTTATCCAGAAAACTGTATATTATTTGAGGTTATATTGAATTAAATTGAAGACCCTTTGAAGTGCATTTAGTAAAAGATCAGTGTGACGAGCTGAGACGATTTACCCACGTCCTTCTGTCTGTACGTGTGTCTGCATACAGGGGAACTAGCATCTTACACGTCTATTTCGTCTCAAGAAGCTGCTCATTTTTCGGAACTACCGATATCGAACCACTGCAGCGTATAGCTTCCATACAAACGGAGCGATCAAAATCAAGTGCTCGCATGAAAAACTTCTTTACTTCACGAGATATTTCCAGGAAATTTGAATGGACGGAAATGGATGTTCTCCGAACATATTGTTTGGATCAAAGCATATCTTATTCTTTTTCTTCACTGTCGTAGACACCGCTTACGCGGTTATAGCTTAGTTAACATCAGCACGTCAGTCGTTTCTTCTTTTCGCTATTTGGCGCCAATTCGAGAAACCAAGAACAGCCAGCTCTACCTGATCTCTGTGAATGTCTTCCTCTCCCTCTGCTTCCCCCGGCGGGTAATTCGCCGGTCCATTCGGACATGACATGACCTAGTCAGCGTGCGAGTGAAGGTCTTCCTTTTCCTCTGCTTCCTCCGGCGGGTAATGCGTCGTATACTTTCAGAGCCGGTCCATTCGGACGACATGACCTAGTCAGCGTAGATGTTGTCTCTTAATTCGCTGAACTATGTCAATGTCGTCGTATATCTCATACAGCTCATCGTTCCTTCGAATGGGGTATTCGCCGTGGCCAACGCGCAAAGGACCAAAAATCTTCCGCAAAACCATTCCCTTGAAAACTTGTAACGTCAACTCATCACATGTTGTCATCGTCCATGCCTCCGCGCCTCTGCGTTTGATTTCAAGGCTAATATTGTTATTAGTACTGATTTTGGTTCCAAGAAGGATGAAATTATCTACGACTTCAAAGTCAATAGTGTCGTACGAGCTAAGTCGCGAATACGATGATTGTTTGTTTGAAAACAGGAGACATTTCGTCTTGTCCTCGTTCACAACAAGACGCATTTGCTCGCTTCTTTATCCAGTGTGGAGAAAGCAAATCTAACGGCCAAGATCTAAGAGGCCAATGATATAAATATTATCGACGTACGCCAGCAGCTCTATACTCTTATAGAAGATTGTTCATTCTCTACTTAGTTCTCCACCTCGTTTTATTTTCTCCAACAATAAGTTGAAAAAGTCACACGATAGGAAGCCTTGTATGAAACGTTCGGAATGGTCCTCCCTGATCGTGACGGAGCTTTTGGTTTTACTCAACGTCAACGTACACAGCCGTATAAGCTTTGCGGGGATACTAAGTTAAGACATAGCGGCATATTCGAACCTTATCCAAACATCTATTCCACTGTCATCGATTGGGTTCACGATCTCCAGATGTTACCTATTACTATTAGCAGGCTGGAAAAGTTTTTCTTCCATAACTTCAGTATGCTCTGAACATCAGCCACTAGATGACCACTTTGGCTCCTGCAAGATGATGTTCCGGTCTTAAAACCTTACGTTAGTCGCCGCATCTTTTCTTAAAATTTTCCAGCATTATTTTTATCGGCCAGCTTCTCATACTCTTCCCTTTTCTGTCTGCAAATGCCTCTCGCTGCCCTCTTCAACTCTCTCACCCCGCTCGTGTTGTGGTCACTCGCAAGATTGTGAGGTAGGCTGTCTGTTTTCTCACTTCTGCGACACGACAATCCTCATCGTACCAGCTGTTCTATTAGCCTTTAAGAAATCAAATGGTAGCATATCGCTGCCATATAAACTGTTTGCTTAATGTCAAGATAAATATTTTGATAAAGTCAGATTTAGCCACAGTCACTATTTAAGAGCAGAGCAGTGTGGACTCCAAGTAATAATAATACTGATCAAAAAATGTAGATCTAGTTAAAAGAAACCCATTATTATTCCAGTAGATGCCAATAGATGGCTCTGCATCTCGCCTTATATAAGTGCGGTCAAATTATGCTATATGTCGTTATAAGGGGAAGCTTTCTTACTAAGACTTTTGTAATTGCTACACCCAATATTGTTTGAACAATAGATGGACTTTATACTACATGCAATTGTGGTTTTGTTCATTATTTTTCGGTAATTTGATGTCAAAGATGCATCATGCTCTGAAAGCACAACTGACGAAATTATCGATCAAATAATGGAAATCATCGAGATCGACTTCATGTAAACACAGTTTCGATTTCCCAGGTGATAAAATTGCACAAAAAATCAACTAAATAATGCTGCATACAAACAGAGCTGGATGTATTGTTGTCGCACGAGTTAACAGAAAAAACAGATTCATATCTGAAGCGGATGGTTACTGTAAGCTTAGGCCAATCCAGGATTGTATGTTTTACAATGCGTTTGGTGAGATTGGATGGAATTCATCTACCATGATGATCCTTTACGGCCATACTCTAAATTTGAACATGGGATGTCAAAAATTGAACGATGTGAAGGCAGCAATCGTCCAAAAGCGGCCAGTCTTTACCAATAGAAGAAGAATTGTGCTCCATCAAGTCAACGTTATGCCAAAATTTGGCAGTGCTTAGTTGGAAGGTTATCCAACGTAAAGTCCAGCTCTGGCGCCAATTAGCCTACTACTTATTCCTGCCTGTGAATAATTTTGCTGGTGATAAAATTCGCTTCAAGAGAACCTTATAAACATCGAATCTCCCATTTTTTTGCCAATACTAACGACGGCTTTTATGAAAATGCCATATTCGAATCATACTAACTATGCCAAATATTATTTTAGATGCGGGAGCTCTAAAGAGATAGCCGAAAATATACATATATAGTAAGTCTCTCAATCAAAGTGGATCTCTAATATTTTGTTTAAAAAACTTCATTTGAAGTTAGAAGTTTGAAACTGATGCTGAACGTCACTGTGTAGCCCATAGAATGGAACCAGAGTTAACTTTTTGCGATTACATTTAACCGAAGCAGGTTTGTAGAGTTTGAATATGCGCACGTTAGTAAAATCAGTAAGGAAATTTTGAATACCCTACTCCTCATGATGGTAACCCAGTAAAAATAAGATTCCTCTAACTTGAACATCAATCAGTTATATGAATCCAAAGTCATTAACAGAGAGGCCAATTAGGAAGAAAAATATGTCCTTCTATGCGTTGGAGAAGGTAAGTCATCACAGGATCACATTGTGATTTAATAAGCTTGATCTAATTCAGAACAGCTACAATATCAACTGTTCTTTTAGAAACCAGCTGAAAAGAATCACAAAAAACAAAGTTCTGAGTCCAGCCAAGTATTTTACCGACTGCCCTGAGATTAGCAAAGTCTATGGACTAGTGATGTCTTTCCGTCTTCAGGTTGCAAAATGTTTAACACTACTGATATATTATTTACTATGGTAGAAGACTTAGGAAGCCTTCAACAGGTACCAAAGTTCCTGAAATTGGCGAAACCGATTGTAACAGTTGAGAGCTTATGTTGTGGATTTCAAAAAATACAGATACCTTTACTTTATACATGGTTGAAAGCTTGCCAAACCGCAGGAAGTTCCACAGTTTCTGAAACTCGGGATTCCGATATTCGCAGGTGGTTTGGATCTATGGAATCGATCTCAAGTACAAATACTATTTTAATCGCTATAGAAGATCTTCCTAACCGGATAACTGAAGATCGTGAAACTTCTTAGTGCCGATATGCACAGATATGAATCTATGGACTCGAACTCAGATATACTGACACGATTATTTGAATCAAATTTGAAAGCCGCCCCCTGCCAGTAGTTCCTCAAAGTTTGATGCGGACTTTCAGAGATGAGGATCTAAAGCGCCCCTACCAGAAGTTCCAGTCATGATACGGACATTAAAATATTTAGGTTCTAAAACCACCATACCAGATGTTTCTGTGTTCCCCCTACTCATTATGCGGCCATTCAGATATGAAGATCTATTGGATCAATCTAAAAAATACAGATACTATTACTTGAATCATGACAAAAAGCCTTCCGAACCGCAGGAGGTTCCGAAGTGTCTGAAACTCGTGTTACAAATCCAATTATTTGAGTCAAAGTAGAAATTTCATTATTCAAGAAGTACTTAAAAGCCTCCCGAACCGATGTTCTTGAGGCTCGTGATAGGGATATTCATATAAGACACTTTAGAGGCGATCTCAAAGATACAGTTACCATTATTTTAATCATTGTAGAAAGTGAGGGTCTGTGGTCAATGGAGAGATCTCATAGATATTGAGTTTCGGATGGATATACATACGACGAGTTTTACTTAACAAGAAGGGAATTTATCATATAAGTAAATTCCTTAAGATGTCGACTTCGCTTGGATGTAAAAATTGTTATCATACAATCTTTAGCGATGCTTTGTGACTCTGTGTCTTAACTTTTAATCTTAACAGATTCGAATGTACATTTCCTGCCTAAATTTTAATTTTTCTGCCGACAAAAATATACACATGTAACGGCATCTCGATCTGCGTCTCCCTACATTGGTATGGTATTTGCAGCAAAGTTCGGGTAAAAAAATGTCTCTGGTTAAATCTTAAACGTGTTCGCCATTAGCACGATAACCGCAAAATTTCAACTAACCTCCAAGTACTGTGTATGCTTCCCGCTCACATGCAACCCTGCGCACCGCAATCAAAGCGTCGTACATTTACATTTGCCCGACCGACAACGAGAAACTTGGGAAGTATCTAGACAACTCCAAGTAAGTTAGTGTGTGTGTGGATGTTTGTGGCTGTGTGAGTGTGTGTGCAACATTAGTGGCAACGCTCAAGCAAAGGTGAATGAATAGTCGTGAGTGGCGCTGTGGTTGGGCTGGTCGAGCTGCGAGGCAGCCAGCTAGTCGGCCGCACAACCGCATTCGCCGACTGTAATTTGCAACTTGAGTTGTCCTCCGGCGCCTGCCAGCTACTGCAAATGAGCAAAACTGCAACACACACGCATACAATCGCTTGAATGTACATGTGTGGGTAATAATTTCTGTGCGAATGTGTGTGCGTGTGTGGAAGATGTATGTAGTTGGCAGTGCAAAGCGTTGTGTTGGCCACGGCATGACCGTAACTTTCAACTTTCAACTTCGCTATGGACAATTCCGTTTGCGGTATAAACAACGCTTCAGCATTCGGTTTCGCCGCGAGGGCTCCCTGCTTCTACGTATGTATGTATGTGTGCATCACTTTGTAATTACTGCGGCGTATACGTAATGTGGCGGTGAAATGGAGTTCTAGTCGAGCAAACTCAACTTGCAAGTAATTGTGTGTGTGTGTATGTGTGCATGCTTGTCTTACCACATTTATCGTCGTAGTTGTTTTTGTTTTTAGTCGCTTTTTTGTTTGTTTGTTACTCGGCTAGCAGTTTTTTGTGTGTTGCAATTTCAGTGAATCTCATTTTGTAATGTTTTCCTGCCAACAACACTAGCAACAATGATAATGCTGATGTAACTCGCTAGTTTGTTGCTGACTCAAACTTTTGCAGCGCTGCAACGCGTTTGTCGTGGGCGCTTGGTCTAGACTAGCTATTTTTATCTACCCTTAAATAGTAATGGCAATCGAAATTGTTTGAGTGAAAATTGTAATAAAAACTGTAGTATAAAATTTCGGGATCCCGAACTATAATTGTTTAGACTTCGGGATCCCGAAATTAGAGTAAAGATAAACTAGTTAAGTGTCGAAAAACTTTATTATAATTTACGAGATCCCGAAATGTTAATAAAAACTGTACTATAAAATTTGGTGGTCCCGAGCTATTATATTTAAGATTTCGGGATTCCATAATAGTAACACTGCTAGACTAGTTATGTGTCAAAAAACTGTATTATAATTTTCTGGAAATGCTAACCTTAGTAGTTCGGGATCCCGAAAATTCACAAAAATATTTGAAATGTTTGTAGTATTGAAAAATAAATATTTTATTTTGTGTCCTTTTAACTTTTCATATAAATTCCATACTACCTCGGCACTCCAAAAGTTCACAAAAGTTTCTGAAATGTCTGCAATTTTGAAAAATATGTAATTTGTGTTTCAAGATTTTTTGGAACATGTGCGCTAGTATCTCAACCATTGTAGATCGGGAGCCCAAAAGTTCACAAAATTTTTTCTAATATCTACGGTATTGCAAAATATGTCTTTGATTTTTTGCCTTCTTTACTTTCCACATAAGTTCTAGAATATTTAGAATATCTGTACTAAATATCAAAGCTATAGTATTTCACAAGTTTATAAATAATAATCTGGAAATGCAACAGTTCACTTTTGGATCCAGCAGTGTTACATGCACGAATTGCGGAGGCACCAACGCCTCGCTATTTAGTAAATAACGGTAACACGTTAGACTAATGCCGATTTCTGCTGAATCAATCAGACAAAGAAAAAAGAAAAATCAGAATCTATAACCCTCATTCCTTATTTCTTGATAAAAAATCAAAATCTATAGCCCTCATTCTTTAAAGTCGCCCGCACAGTCGAGGAAAGGATCAGTAGTTCTTGGTTCTAGTAAGGTCATGGACATACGATTAACGCATTTCAGTATTCAAATTGGCGATGGTTCCATAGAACATATTATTCAAACTGTGCTAGAAAAAATACCTGAGTTCATTGGGTACCAAGATTCGCCTAATGTGGGTGCGCTTTAGAATCGAAAACCTCATTTTTAACAAAAAGGAATGAGATTACGGATTCTACAATCTTAAAGATACTCGAACGAACAAACGGGATATGTATATCTAATAAGTTTTTTTTATCCTGTGGAGAAATAAGACTCTTTCGAAGTAATGTCTTTACTTTTATGGAATTACGTCGAAGAAAAGTTTTAGTTAAAAAGATAGTATAATATGGACGTAGACTACGATTTAAGTAAGACCGGCAGACATCATTAAAGTAATTGTTTCTGGACCATAGGTCTTCGCAAATATAATTTCGTCTTTCTTATAACAATGGGAAGGGTTACGGCAGTCATATATAGCGCCAAGACAAAAAATAAGATTTGAACAAGTTCTTTAAGTGCTGCTTAGTCAAGTTGTCCGCAAACAAATATGTCAAGTCTTAATATCACATTGTGAGATGAACGTAAAAAACTACTAATACTAACGGATGAACCAAGTGGGAGTACTTTTTTCAATTCTGATTTCAACTTATGGTCAACGCAATCGGCCTGCTGATTGTGTTTCGCAACACCATCCATATCTTGAAACCCAGCACTCATTATTGGATAATATTCGACCGATCATGTCCAGCATGTAGGGAAGAATATACAGCAGCCTCTTCTGAGAGAGTACACAAAGACCGTGGAGAGTCGATTCGGCACCGTTCGTAGCAGTTCGGACTGACGTATGAAACGACTTGGCCCTTTTTACGTCGACATCTTTATTTGAAAGCATACAAAATAAAGTTTGGGTAAGCGGCATAGCTCGCTTTATGGGTGCTCTATGGAAATGTTCCAATAAGATCCGAAGTTTTCAAGCCAAATTTTGTTCAGCAATGAGACCCATTTCTGGCTCAAAGAGTATGTAAACAAGTCAAATTTTGCATTTGGAACGAAGTGCAACTTGAAGAGATTCAAATGCTGCCATTTCATTCAGAAAAACCAACGATTTGGTGTGGTTTGTGGGCCCGTCGCATCATCGATCGACATTTCTTCAAAAATTATGGTGGTGAGAACGGCGGTTACGTAATGGCGACCGTTATAGCGAAATTGAAGTTGGTTATCTCGGCGTCATTTGCTTTGAACAAGAGAGTGCCACTTCCCACACATCGCATTAATTAATGGATTTACGTCACGTCACGTGGATCACGTTTTAGGCCGGTCGATTGTCCAACAAGATCGTGTGATATCACACTGTTAAGCTTTTCCTGTGGAGATATGTAAAATCAAAGGTCTATACGGACAATCCCGCTTCAATTTAGGCCTTGGAGAAACATATCAGAAGTTTCATTCGCCAGTTACCAGTCGAAATGCTCTAACGAGTCACTGAAAATTGGACTCAACAAATGGACCATCAGAGACTTACCCTCGGCCAACTTTTGAAAGAGATAATATTCAAAAAATAAATGTCCATGTCCAGAATGATCTGCGGAATGATAATAAACATTCTGTGTTTTTTCTTTAAAAAAGTAGGGAACCTCGAAAGGGATCACCTTTGAAATATAATAGAGAAGGCGATAGTTGGTTCACTCATGGCCGAAGTTTTTGAGGTATTGATCTTATATTTGTTGAAACCGCCGATAGCTGACCACTATATCTTGTAGCTGCCATGCAAATTTATTGGTCGGCATGAAGATAAAGATCTTCTTATATCAAAAATGCACCTGTGAAGGGTTTTGTAACTAACATCTCTTGTTTTTCAAACTTCCATCTCGAAAATTCGAAATATTCTCATTTTAATGTCGACATTTCGGGATTGTCATTGACTACATACATAACTCAACACGAACTTCCACCAACCAGCATTGAGGTAGGTCCACGAGTTTTAGTGACTGTGCGGTTGGAACCACAAAAACTTTTCACATTGCGCCAGTGGCAACATTTCGCAACTGTGCAACAAAAAAGCAAGCACGTATGACAGTAGTATGTGTGCAACGATGAACTGTATCTATGCGTGAAAATGCAGGAAAAAAAAACTTGATTTTCCACCCGCAATGCCGCTCCCTTTTTAAATAACCTCAAACCTAAATATAATTAAATGGCTACGCTTTGACCTTTCGCCCATCTTTCGCACGACCAACACACAAACACATATATATACACATACATGCGCACATATGGACAACGGTAGCACTTCTGTGTTGTGGTTGCTAATGTTTATTTGTACATTTGTTGCTGCACTACAAACAAGCGGCGCAAAAGTTCCGCAACACCCACAAGTACCCCTTCTGAAGTGTATATATGTGTGTGTTGCATGAGTGTGCGCATGTAGTTGTTATTTCGTGTAGGTAAATTAGCTACTTTGCCAAAAATACGACGCCGCTTCACTGCCCTTCTTGCTGCTCGGCCCAGTTCCGTTCCGAATTGTGTTTACGAAAATGCTTTTTTGTGCAAATATTTGTTGGTTGCCTCGCTTGAAGAGCTTTTGTATGACCCTTGCTTGCATTTGCCGGGACTTGTAGTGGCACCTTTTTGGCTGTGTTAGTAAGATAAATAGGCATTGTAAATGATTACAAGTGTTTTTCTTGTATAAATATTTATCTGGCAATAACCAAAGTCAAGCAGTGCACAAAGTGTGCAAAGACACTAACACATACACACATTCAAAACACACATTTTGGTCGTTGTTTCTTCGGCACTTGAAACCTATAGATTCACACGCGTTGCTGTGGTATACATACATTTTATACTATTGTTCATATAGTAAACTATTCAATACAGTGAAAATTGTATTTATGAATGAAAGCGAAAACGTTCTTGTCGGTATAAGAATCCAAGGGATTGGGCTTGAGGTTTTATTTCGAATATGTTCATACAAATAAATTTCATTGGAAAAAATATTAAATTTATGGCTGCTTTCTCAATGTCTGGTTACCAGCCTTTCAGTCCAGTTAATGTAGATGACCGCTTAATTTAGCGTCCATTTAATGAAGCTTTCACGTACTTTTTAAATATAAAGATATAGAAGAGTTAACCCATATTTTTGTAAAGCTTTTTTTATAAGTTGGGCTAAAAGGTTATCTGGTAGTAGCCGCATACCGAATATCAATTCCCGACGGTCCGTTTGAACTAACTGTATATTCTCACATGAATATAAGATATTACAATTTTTTTACCCTAATCAACCTATCATGTAGTATACATATATGAAAATTAGATTCCCGACCTATCAGGTTATATGCCAGTTCTACCTAAAAATTTTGCTCGGCGATTGTACCCTTGTAATGGTCAATAATTCATGCCAAATTCCATGAAAATTTCTAGTCGAATAAAAAATGTTTTCACTCAAAGGCTTTATTTCAAATATTTATATCAAATGCATGTATAGAAAACTTTTTTTGTTTGAGGAGATATCTTCAAGAAATTTTGCACAGATTTTTAGCCAAGGCAATACAACAATCTTCGATAAATTTTACAGATCGGGTCACTATATTCTACATACAAACTGACCGATCAAAACGAAGCTATTGCATGGAAATTTTTTTTATTTGCAATGGCTATTATAGCTTCGGAGTAGCCGGAGTTAATAAAAATTTGAAATATTTCTAAATTTTAACATTTTAGTGCACTCGCTATCAAATTTTAATATAAACCGCAATCTATCGATTAGCCATACGATTCTCAGCAATTACCTTTACCTGCAGGCAATCTGTTCGCCGCTCACCACAACACATGACAATCGGTTTTCAAACGAAAATGAGCGCACTGCTCTGCTGCCGGGTTGAGTAGTGGTCTGTAGAATGGACGGACAGGAACTAGGAAGTGCGAAAGCATCAATGAAAGGACTTTTCTTAAGTGCTTTTGCATATTCAAACATGCGACGACAGAGAAACCGAGTGGCACTGACAGACAGACAGACAAGCAGCTGGGCTACCAAACACTTTTACTTACACTAAGTACTTGTGTATATGCGCTTATGTGGACTGACGTTGTGTCAACTCGTCGGTGAAGAAGTAGAAAGGCACTCAGAGCGAGAGCACTCTCTAGAGGTAAGCAAGAGAGTGTAAATGTAAATTAACGAACACGGCGTGGGATGGGGTTAGTGGGCAACAAGCATACCGTACCGTTATGATGGCAGCAGAGAATGCGCTGACAAAGCAGCATTTGTTTGCATAAATATTCGCCGAGGAATGAATACACTCGACTATGTTAAGCATATGAGGAATTTTCCCAAGCACAAAGTGCGAGCTCGTACAAGGAAGTTGCAGCTCATGTGCTCTCATATGCGTGCTTGTATGTGTGTGTGTACGTGTGTTCGCATGTTTTTAGCAAACTTTTAACATTTTCAACTTTAATGGAGTATAAAGTGTCACACAGTCGCACACACACACACACACACACTCACTTAAATATGCAGCAAAGCAGAATATTCATGCAACGCTACGCCTGAGTTGCACAAGTATTTGCCACTTTTACTTGTCCCTTGTTGCTGCTGTTGCTTTTATTGTTATTATTTTAGTGTCATTAAAAACACCTGCTCACATAAACAATGAAAGGCGCTGAAGACACTTAGAGCATGTCTTAAAATTGCTTTCAGAATTTCCTTCTACGCTTTTGGATTGAGTAAGCGTGCGTTGAAAGGATGTGCAATCGTGAGTGAAATGAAATTCATTAGGCGTGAAGTATAACTTATAACTTATGCAAGTTACAACAAAAACACACCTGTGTACATACATATAAATTTTCATGGAGGAAGCAGAGCTCAATGAAGCGAATGTGTATAAGTACCTAAACGATTTTCGTTCAACATGAAAACATTATTTTATAGTGACTACACTCTAATTCTTTAGCCGCTTCTGTGGTTTGCTCAGTATGCTAATTGCTTATGATAATTTTATTGTTTTTCGTGAGCTTCTTTTTAAAGCCTAAAATTCTCCTAAAGAGTGGGCATTATATACCAACAGCCGACAAGTGTTGGAAAATAACTACAATAACGATTTTGAGTCCTGGATTTAATCCTGGCATTGGATATGAGTCGTTTTTCATCGAAATTTTAGTAAAATGTATGTATTTATGTATTTTATATACGAAATGACCTTAACATAACTTTTGTTTCTATTTCTGAAGCACTATTTACTATAAATTTTTGTCATTATGTGAAGATATTTCAACACTATTAATGCAGTTCGGTTATTTCTTGTATAAATATTTATCTGGCAATAACCAAAGTCAAGCAGTGCACAAAGTGTGCAAAGACACTAACACATACACACATTCAAAACACACATTTTGGTCGTTGTTTCTTCGGCACTTGTGTAATTGAAAATTGAATTTCAGGTGAGCCGGTATTTTAAACAAGAAAGAAGCGTTGTTTGTGGCAGCTAATGATATTTTAATGGTGAAGTTGGTAGGAATACCCATAAATTTGCTATAAAAAATAAATGCATGATGTTTGGAATAACGAATTACAAACACCAACGAAACAGAGAAATTTCGGGAACTCAATTAATTCTTTACTAAAAGTTTTAGAAATCATTACGAATAAAGAATCAATAATTAAGTGTTTTATGCTTAGGGAAGACTGTAATAAATCCTATAAAACTCTACTCATATCCGTATTTATTGGATGGCGCCGAGTATGAACTGGTACCGATATTAAATTAAATTTTAATAAAAATAAGAAAAGATGTTAACTTCGGCTGCACCAAAGCTATATACCCTTCAGATGTATATTTCTTCTAGCATAAAGGGTATAAAAAGATCTTTATTTTGATCGATCGAGAGTATGACTAAATCGACTCATCCCGTCGCGCTGATCATTTATATACATAGTATTTGCTTTATAGGGTCTTCGATGTTTCTTTCTGGGTATTACAGACTTCGTGGCTAACCTTATATACCCTGTTCAGAGTATAAAAACAACTAAAAGATGTATACATATAAGTCAACTAGACTGAGAAATAGTTTACCAACGTACAGTTATTAATTGGACACCATCACTTTCGACAATATCTTTTTAGAGAAAGAGATAATACATATCAAAGGCTCTTTTTTCTCTATAACAAAAAATTTGGAGATGGATTAATACTAAAATAACGCAAAAAAGAAACTAAGAAATTCGAATATATAAAACTAACGATTCCAATTATTCAAGGCCTTTGCGAAAACTCGTAGTTATTGACACTCGGCATTGGGAAAGCAATATATTATAAATGAGTTAAGAGGTACAGAGGGTTACCGACGTAGCATTTAAGGAGTCATTAGATCTTATTAAAACGTGACCCAGAGTCAGTTACTTAGTGACAGACTAAGGAAATTGGTAAGTTTGACTCACATTCAAGTTAATCATAATGGAATCCTTATCAAATACTCCTTCTTTAGGCCAGATTACAGGTTGAATTTCATGAAATGTAGGCGTTTGATTTTTCGATCAAGTTATGAATGGAAAGACAGATCCAATGAGAAAGAAGGCCACTGTTTTGAACTTTATAGAAACGTCAGAAAAGAACTATATTCAGATATCTTTTTATTTTATTTTATACCAAACTCGACTAGCATCTACCGAAAGGAAGTAGCCATAAAAAGGAATGTATTTACGGACTTAGGGTGCCTGCAGAGTAGACACTTAAAGCCTAATAGCCTAACAGTGAGAATTTCATGACATTTCATAGATTGGAAGTGAAGTTATTGCGTTTTAAATGTCAGTATGTTTGTGTTATCGGTGCGAAAATGAGCTTCGAACAAAGAGTCAACATTAAATTTTCTTTTAAAATTGGTAAAACTTTTACCGAAACGTTTCAATTGATGAAACAAGTTTATGGCGATGATTGCCTATCCCATAGCAGAGTGCACGAGTGGTTTCAACGTTTTCAAAGTGGTCGTGAGGACATAAATGACGATCAATATGTAGGCTAATCGAAATCCGTGATCACCGGAAATTCCATTGAAAATGGGCATGAATTCATCAAAAATCAGCCGAAATTATCCCAGAAATAAAAAGAAATGAAATTGAATATTTCCAAAACAAACGATTTATCGCATTTTGACCGAACATTTGGGCTTACGAAGGGTGTGTGCACGGTTTGTTCCGCGCAAATTGACTGACGACCAAAAATTGCTCAGAATCCAGCATTCGAAGGACGATTATTTGATGAAAAATCACATTTTAATCATTAATCACTCCCCGTATTCACTTGATATGGCACCGTGCGACTTCTCTTCGGAAAAATGCATTTGCCCATGTAAGGAAAGCGTTATGCAGACGTAGAGGCCATTCAAAGTGCTTGCACCGACATACTAGCGGCCATACCAGACAACGAGACAAAACACTCGTTCGCTATACTTTGGGACCGTGCAAAAAGCTGTATTGAAGCAGAAGGAGACTATTTTGAATAAAATAAATTGATTTTGCTGAAAAAACCATTTGTTCTGTGTTTTTTTTTAAGTCTTTCAATCCACACAGGTGGAGCACAGGGTGTCGACCTCTCAAAAGTTTTAGTTTTACTTTAAAATGAATGCAGATTTACCTAAACTATTAGTTTAGTCATCTTTGAAAGATAAAGATGGATGAAACTATTTCGAGGTTCCTTACTGTTTTAAAGAAAAACATAGAAACTTCACATTTAATGGGAAATGTTTATTATCATTCGAAAGAACATTCTTTGTCTATATTTTGAAGGTTATCTCTTTCAAATGTTGGCTGCCGCTCTCTCGTAGGAGTCGCCAAGTCGTTCCTTACGTCAGTCCGAGTTGTTGCGAACGGCGCTGAATCGACTATATACGGTCTTCGTGTACACTATCAGTTGCGGCTGCTATATATTTTTCACTGCGCGCTGAATGTGGTCTATTCGGTCGATATTGTGCAATAATGGATGCTGGGCCTCAAGATGGTTGATGTCGTAGCGAAAAGTTCCCTCAGTAGGTCGATTGTGTTTACCATAAGTTGAGCGAAGCGCGCGAAACACATTCTTTACAGAACGTAAATTTCCATAATAAAGTTGAACGATTTGTAAACATTGTTCCGGCGTAAGTCTTTCCATGATGAAATGGCAAGCAATACTGAACAAAAATAACATGACAGTTTGAGACGACTCAAATCTGTCAGTCCGTGATCTGTCAAAAAAAGGCTTTTGAAAAAAATACACATTCACCTGTTAGATGTTTGGAAAGTAAATAAGAAAAAAAGTGGGGCAAAATAAGGCGAAGAATAACTTTGGTTCAAGGTATGTAGGTAAAACTGTAAAAATTTACCCTTATCAAAACGTCTTTAAAATCTAAGTTATGACAAATGAACCAGCTCCTTGTAAAGGAAGGGACGTTGATGTTACAGCCATGGTATACCCACTTAAAGATGGTTCTGTAATCGCAACATCTAGTTTCTGGTTCGGTTGAGGTGGGAAAGCAAGCATTGTGTTTGAGATCAAGCGGTTACATGTATGTTTCTTTCAAAGAAAAGGGTGTTGAAATATACAATTTCAAAAAACTACGGAACATCTGGGAAGCGTCTAACCTCCGTTTTATAGACCGAAGTAGTTAAAAAACAGCTTTAGCCCAATTAAAACCATATATATTTTAAAGTTTTCTGCTTTAAATTTATATATTAAATATACTTCATAGCTTCACCACTCTCGCCCCTAAGAAATGCACTCCGCATTCATCACAGATGCAAAAAAAAAAAAATCAAAGTTAATGACTAGGTTTTAATGACAGCACAATTTCCACTGAATACCTAAGACAATTGCATGCGGAATGTTAAGGTTTATGAACCCAAAAAACCCGAACTCACTGGCACATGCCCGCAGACAGTGCATTAGCGTCTTTTGTGCGAAAGCAACTGCAGCAGCAACACCAACAATAGCAACGAGCTGACACTTGCCAACGCCATTGCACTTTGACTTTCTGCACAATTTGCTGCTGCCTCATTTTTATTTAAATAACTACTGACACACACACATACACCCGCACACCCTTGCAGCACTTTGCACAATCAAGGAAAATTGTCATAAATGCCAGAGTGAGCCCGGCAAGCCTATGCAACGCTGCATAGAAATATATAAGTGCGGATGTGTTGGGGAAACATCAGTGCCAGCAGATAGGCAATAGGTTAGGTACTCCGGCAACGGTCGTCGAAGTGGAGAAGTGCTGTGGCGCAAAGGCCATTAGACACAGAAGAAACGGAAATAGCAGCAGCAGCAGCGGCGGCAGAAGAATCAGCAATACTTTACAGTTAGCATTTCCCCCCGTTTCTGAGCCATTTAACATTTTTAATTGCAGCGAGTGATTAAAGGAGTGTATGCTTAGCGTTTGTCGGTGTAGAAAGGGTGTGACAATATGGGGCAGTTTATTTGGGCATATAGAAGTTAATGGTTACCCTTTATAAGTATGTTATCTAATAAATGAAAACTTCGACAAGTTTTACATTTTCAGTTTTTGGGAACTTAGAAGCCTAAGAAAACTCTTACCTAATTTAATTTGGTCAGTTCTTGAATCTATGAGCTCTGAACAGCGGTTTTGAACCGAAATCATTAGCCTATAGCAAACACTCATTCACGATTATTTACGGTTCTTCCGACTGTACTAATCCGATCCGGTCCAATTTCTTTTTTGATCCGATCGGTTAAATGATCGATCTTCTCATTGATCCGACAAGTTTTGAGCTCTGGTTCTTATGCCATGTTGATATTTAAAGCTAAGCGAACAGAAGAGATCAGTTTGCTGAATGGTGCCTAAAACTTCAGGAGAAAACAGCCAAAGATCTAGACCATGTGAATTTGAAGGATATTTCAAGTGACCTTTCCTAAAAATTAGTTACTAAGATGGTACTAAGACTGCATTTGGGATAACGTTGGTTGTAGCGCATCGGCTGAAACCATTCCGTTGGATCTAGCTTGCCCTTCAGGAAACTCTAACCAAATGTCGGGAACATTTATATCGCGAAGTCTTTGAAGCTCTTTTTTGTTATCTTCTTAAAAACGAAGTGTTTCCGCGGAAAACTTCGCCTTTTATCGAGCTCCAGTTGATTAATTTAATATTCTGCTGGATCTAACTTGTATCTTCAGGAAAGCCGAACCAAATGTCTGGAACAGTCATATCGCGAGTTCTTTGAGGCTCCTTCTTGTTATCTCCGTAAAAAAAAAGAATGTTTGAGCGGAAAACTCTGGTTCAGAAGATCTTCTCTCAGGGACTAGATGTTATCCCAAACCATATCTTCTATTTTTACTGTCGACGATGATAACCTCATGCCGGCACTTCCTTAAAGTAGCAATTTCGGATGACATCAATCTTAGCTTTAGGCTACCGGAGCCTTACCCTGCTTTTATCGGAATATTACCAAGTTGGATCTTCTTTGCGCCTTGAGTTCTAGCGTGCACTTAGCAGGCGCCGGTAAACGACCAGTTTCCGTGCTACTGCGAGGTCCTTTTGGCTTAGAGTGGAACACAACACAAGAGATCGACTGTACTACTTGCCCTAAGCTAAGTTCATCTTGCCGTAATCGTAGGGATTCTTACTGGACATTGTCCCAGAGGCTTTCAAATTTAAGGCCAAAAATCTCGTCGGACGCTTGTTGTCAAAGTTGTACAAAGGAGGGTGAGGTCGAAACATCCAGACAGTCTTCTCCATTGCCCAGCCTTTGCAAAACTGAGGCTGAAACATTGCGGTAATCTTACGTTCGGCGAACCAAAAGACATAGCCGAAACTGATAATAGCCGTCTCAACAAACTTGTGACAGACTCAAAGCGCTTTGTCGACGTTCTAATTCCAACTGAGATCCCTCTTAGGATCGACCTCTTAACATTATCTAACAATGGTGTATTACGAGATACTTGAAATTGACATGGAACGACGTAGGTTCCCAAATCCAACTTCCAAAACATTTTATCCATCTAAGAGTGGAATAAGTCGTCTGAAATTTCAGCTATGTAATTCATTAGTGAATGAAACAGGCTCCACATATTTCACCTCCATGGGTCTTAGGGCTCCCTTTCGTCTGAAATTAACTATTAATAACGGGGGCTGAGAGGGCCTCCCAAAAACAATAAATTCTTAATGGCGCGCAACGTCTTGCCACCCATCCCACCTAGAACACCCTTTATAAAAGGCTTACTTTATCCATGTTTAGTGCGAAATGTAGGCGCGTGTAGTTGTGCAGGTGCGTAAATTATGCAGCATTGCAGTTTTACCGTTTTAAGTTTGCCGCCTTCATGTTTTGTGGCTTACAAAACGTTTTCACATTTTACCTTGCTCCGCATTAGTGCATACTTTTAGGCTGCGGCCAAACTATCTAACTACCATTGCTGGCAGTGTAATTATGCGGCTAATAGCTGTGAGGCAGTTAAGTTGAGCGTAGAAATCATAATTCAGCGAAAATTGTGGATAAACTTAATGACAACACTTGTGCGACTAAAGTGACTTCGTGAACTCTTCAAAGTATGTTAAACGGATTGTTTAAGTTTTGGAAAGTATGTCGGAAATTATTTTTCTTAATGATGTCGGTCGGTTTTGGGCGTAAAATATACCTTTGTTTTTAATTGTACTTCTTGTTATAGAGTTGTTGTAATCCTAGAAATTGTTTCAAATGCCATTCAGACTAACTCTAATAATAATAAGGGTTGTTTAAGCTCGGCACAGAATTCTATTACCGAGTTCTTGAGGACTATTTCACCCATTTGACCTTTCTAAAATAGAGTTAATTCGACGATATTGAGAACTTGGTTTTTAGACAACGTTGTTTTTAGAAACATCAGTAGATAGCATGGCGTTAAATCTGGCTTGCAACTTCAGGAAACCTCGATCAAATGTCTGGGACAGTCGCTTTGGGAGCTCTTCTCGGCTAATTCTCGTTATCTCCTCAAAAAAATTAATTACTTATGCTATTATAAGGGACTGTTTTGTTAGATTCTGCACAGAATATTTCCAAATGCTTCTGGTTAGAAATGAAGAACTTCGTTTCGATCTCGTTGGTGTTTCAATTTTCTGTTTCTTAATAGGCAACACATCAGAAATCGTCGTAAGCTTCTTTTATGACATATTTCTATAGCATTCTTCTCCAAAACATTTCTATTTAAGATCGCAAAGGCGAAAAAAACCATTCTTTGAGCTTGAGGGGTTTTTTTTCTCATCCCTAGTCTGAGATCTCAACTATAATTTTGAATGAATATACATATATTATAATTAAAATAAGAAAACAGTTGTCTTAGAAATTAGATCAATGAAAAATGGAAAGCGCTTGGATCATTTTGTGGTTCTGAATAAGCTCCTAGGATATCCTTCTCTTTATCTTTTTCTTCCTAATTGTAAATACTGGATTTTGCAGTAGGCGTGATACAATATCTAAAAGTCGTTTCGTCCATTTTTAATATGTCCTGATCTGTAATTATTCTTTACTTTGTATTCAGGTATGTTTACAATTTTATCATGGAAAGATATACGCAAGAAAAATGTTTACAAATTATTCAACTTTCGTCTCAAAATAATCGTTCTCCAATTGCAACTTTTCGCGCGCTTTTGCCATTTTATGGTCGTAATAATCGGCTACCGATGCTTGCTATTCGTCGAATTATTGAAAATTTCGAGCGCACATTTTCTTTACATAATGTTCAAGTGTAAATAAGAACAAGAACAGCTCAAAGTAATGAAAATATTCTGCCGTTCAAGCAAGTGTTGTTGAAGACCGCAACTGGTCGATTTCAAGACCTTCTCATGAATTGTGACTGTCTCAAACCACAAGCTGTCAGATATTGGAAAGGATTTGGGCTTGCATTCGTATAAAATTGCTCTCACTCCAGAACTGAAGCCATTGGACCACGATAAACTTCGTTTGCTGATTTTTCCTTGGAACAGCGTGAAAACGATAACGATTTTTTATCTTCTCTATTGAGACAGACTTTCGTCTAAACAAACCAAACTGTCGATTTTGATGAGAACAAAATACATAAATTGTTCATGAACTACCATTACATTCATCTAAATTGGCATTTTGATGTGGTTTTTGGTCTGGTGGAATTACCGGTCAGTACTTCTTTCGAAATGTAGCTGGTGATGCCGTTACTGTCAATGCAGAGCGGTACAGAACGATGATAAACCACTTTTTATGGCCGCAATTGGAAGAAGTGGATTTCTTCAACATCTGGTTCCAACAAGAAGAGGTTACGTGACACACAGCATGTGCAACAACCGAATTATTGCGAGAAAAGTTTGAAGATTCGATTACTTCAAGAAATTGTAACATTGAATAGCCTCCAAGAAGTTGTAACTTCTTGTGAGATTATTTGAAGTCATTAGTCTTTTGTAATAAACCATACTCTCGTGCAGCTTTAGAAGTCAATATTGAAGTGCTTTTCATGACGACTTGATGAAAAAAGTATTCGAAAATTGGGTTCAGCGAATTAATTCCTGCAAATGAAGTCGTGGAGCCCATTTGAATGATTTCCGACTTAATTGTATCGATTGTAATTCACAATACATTAAAAAATTGAATTCACTTAAAAGAAATCATATAACTTTTATTGGAAATACCAGTATATGAGTAATCATGAAGAAAACAGAAATATAATTAATAAAAAGAAGAAAGGAAAATAGGTCACTAGGAAAAATCAGCAGTGAACAGTGAAAAGTGCCTGAAAAAGAAAGAAATGTAATTCATTATTTGCAGATGGATTCAACACTTCGAGGTGATGATAGCCGAATATTTCCCCCTATAATTTCACAGATTCGATTCTTAGTAACAGCAGCAGCTGTAATCCATTCATGAACAGCCCCAGGTCTAGTAGTAAAGGTTGATGGAACCGCTGGTCAATTAAACCAAACCAAATTTTAAGAGTTGAAGTAATATGCCTTCAAATCTTAAAAAAGCTTTGACACGGAAAACCTTCGTCATAGATAGACAGATTTTTTCAGAGGCCCTTCTGGTGATCGGCTCCGAATCAACGGAATCCAAATGTATTGAAGTACAATAAATCCTGTAAATTTACTTTATTTATTTCTTAATCTTCTTTTAATACAAGAAAGTTAAGTACAAAATCATAAATTGTGGCTTGAAGCATCTTGGGATACTAGAGTTTTTAAAGAATCAAACAATTTGGGGTCTAATGAAAAAATTGTCTAAGCCCTTCAAAATTGTAGCAAGACTTATCAAAAAAATTGAAATCCATAAGCAAAGTCGTCTCTTTTTTTATGTTTATAAAAAATATTCAATGTCTTTGCTTCAATTTGAGTTAACACAGATTTCCTCAAACACACGTGCATACCTAAAATCCGAACTAAATTTGTACTTAGATCCATAAATATTTTATGAAACACCTGTACGGATGTATGTATACTTAAATGTGTGTCGGAGAAGTATTACAGTTTTATGAATAAAATACACGTACAACAGTTGGTTGCCACACTCACACAATATATATATGTGAACGGAAGAAAATATTTTTAATGCATGCATTGTTGTTGTGTTACTCAGCAAGTATTATCAGTGAGTGTATTTTAAATATTAATGACATGTTAACTGCAAAAATTTACGAATTTCACATAAACACACAATCACTTTCATTTATCATTCACACACATGCACGCACACCCACATACGCCCACTTATAAATATATTTGCATAAAAGCATGTACTGTTGCTATAATTTTTGTGCAGAAGCGTAGCTTGAGTGTGGTAGCCCCGGTAGGAAATGTAAAAGGTAGAATAAAAAGTATATTGAACGACAACTCAATAATGAGCTTAAGCAAGAAACGATCTGATAGAGAGTGAAAATTTGAAGTTGTACTTTCTCTCATTTAATACGACATGCTTTTAAAAGTTACGTATACCACCTGTATACCCCGTCCGGAGAATTATTTTTTTCTGGAGTTAAAATGTAGACAAATAATTAATTCGTTTATAAGATGTGCTTCCTTTATTTATTCTTCCAAATCGATTTCATCCTCTTTAAAGTAATCCCCGTTCGATAAAACGCACTTTTCCCAACGTTTCTTCCAGTCTTTGAAACAGTCGGATTAGTTATTTTCCGAAGTAACCTTCAAGACCTTCTTCGATTCGGTTTTTATTTCCTCAATCGTGTCAAAGCGGCATCCCCACATTGACCTTTTAAGTTTTCTGAAATGGCAGTAGTAGCACGGAGCCAAATCGGGCGAATAGGAGGACTGCAGAAGGATATGAGTCGAATTTTGGGCAAAAGATTTTCGAAAAACCAATGCAGTATCATGAAGAGACCAATCGAGACTTGATGCGCTTGAGAAATAAAACATGCTTCTAATGGTTTAAGCTGAGGCAAATGATATTCCAACACTTCTAGCGAGCTTTCTAATTGTCAATCGATTACTTTTAAGCATCCAATTTTTGATTTTTTGTATGTAGTCCTCGTCGTTAGAGTTGATAGTATTTCAGAGTTCGGTCCTCTTTGAACTCGTCATTCCGCTTATAAACGTTTTCCTGAACCACGGTGCTTTCACAAGATTTTCAACGCGTCTGCATAAGAATATTCTCTTTGCAACGCTCAAGACAATCAACAATTATAAAAATCTAAAAATTAATTTTTGGTTGTTTACAAAGACATGTGTAACTCGAGGATAATTAAGTTTTGTTGCAAACAGACTCTTGGAAAATGTTAGACGTCCTACCAACCAAGAAAAAATGTACCTGTCTCCCTGATGGCCAGGCGTTTTGACGGGATGACATTTACATTTTGCGTGCGGAATCAAATATCTGGTGACAAAACGTACATAATGTTGGAGAAAGCTTTCGGTGATAATTGTTTGCCACGAGCAAGTGCTTTTGATGGTGACAAATTATTCAAATATCAATTATTATATACATTTTTTCAAAAAACGGTGTCGCGTCAACGTCTGTGAAACAATGCTTTCCAGGATGTCATGAGACGCATTATTACTGGCGATGAGTTTCAGATCTATGACTACGACCCGAAAACAAATGATTAGTGGGCCGAATATCGTGACAAAGGTAAGCCAAAGCCGAAAAAAACACGTCAAAGCCGGTCAAAAATCAATGATATTTTGATAGTTTCGATTGTCGAGGTGTGGTGCACTCAGAACTCCTTCCGACCGACTAAACTGTTAACAAGGAATACTATAAGGGTCTTATACGTCGACGCTATTTGCAAAAAGAGGCTGTAATTATCAGCCGACAACTCTTGCTATTTCCACCATCGTTGCATACTGCATTATTCTTCGTGAGTTTTTCGCCCAATTTTCAAACAATATCGTAGTAGTAAATGACAGAATAATGGACAGCTTTACAGAACGTCTGTTTTTTGGCTGAAACCTATAGATTCACACGCGGTGCTGTGGTATACATACATTTTATACTATTGTTCATATAGTAAACTATTCAATACAGTGAATATTTTATTTATGAATGAAAGCGAAAACGTTTTTGTCGGTATAAGAATCCAAGGGATTGAACTTGAGGTTTCATTTTGAATATGTTCATACAAATAAATTTCATTGGAAAAAATAATGAATTTATGGCTGCTTTCTCAATGACTGGTTACCAGCCTTTCCGTCCAGTTAATAGAGTTGTCCGCTAAATAGATTGTACTCACTAAACATCAACTAATTGTGGGACCGGCCAATGTACATGGTTAATGTAGATGATCGCTTAATAGAGCGTCCATTTAATGAAGCTTTCACTGTATTTTTTATTTATGGATTGTTTGTAGTATCCTAACTTCTAAGTTGGTTTAAATTGAACACAGTGTGCTAAATTTTGCTAAAATCGGTTCAGTAGTTCAGGAGTCCATCGCGGACAAACAACGGGACACGTAATTTTATATATAAAGACGTACTTTTTAAATATAAAGATATAGAAGAGTTAACGCATATTTTTGTAAGGCTTTTTTTATAAGTAGGGCTAAAAGGTTATCTGGTAGTAGCCGCATACCGAATATCAATTCCCGACGGTCCGTTTGAACTAACTGTATATTCTCACATGAATATAAGATATTACAATTTTTTTACCCTAATCAACCTATCATGTAGTATACATATATGAAAATTAGTCCCTCATGTTTTGAAATATCGATCTGAAATTTTGCCAACATTCCTTTCTCTTCAAGAAGCTGCTCATTTTCCAGAAATTCCAATATCGGATGACCGTAGAATATAGCTGTCATACAAACCGATTGGTTAAAATAAAGCCTTTGAGTGAAAACATTTTTTATTCGACTAGAAATTTTCATGGAATTTGGCATGAATTATTGTCCATTACAAGGCTACAATGGCCGAGCAAAATTTTTAGTAGAACTGGCATATATGTATAATACCTTGATAGGTGGGGTTCAAATGCATATACAGAAAACTTTTTTCGTTTGAGGAGATATCTTCAAGAAATTTTGCACAGATTTTTGGCCAAGGCAATACAGAAATCTTCGATAAATTTTACAGATCATATCACTATATTCTACATACAAACTGACCGATCAAAACGAAGCAATTGCATGGAAATTTTTTTATTTGCTATGGCTACTATAGCTTCGGAGTAGCCGAAGTTAATAAAAATTTGAAATATTTCTAAATTTTAACATTTCAAATTTTAATATAAACTGCAATCTATCGATTAGCCTTACGATTCTCAGCAATTACCTTTACCTGCAGGCAATCTGTTCGCCGCTCACCACAACACATGACAACCGATTTTCAAACGAAAATGAGCGCACTGCTCTGCCGGGTTGAGTAGTGGTCTGTAGAATGGACGGACAGGAACTAGGAAGTGCGAAAGCATCAATGAAAGGACTTTTCTTAAGTGCTTTTGCATATTCAAACATGCGACGACAGAGAAACCGAGTGCGACTGACAGACAGACAGACAAGCAGCTGGGCTACCAAACACTTTTACTAACACTATGTACTTGTGTATATGTGCTTATGTGGACTGACGTTGTGTCAACTCGTCGGTGAAGAAGTAGAAAGGCACTCAGAGCGAGAGCACTCTCTAGAGGTAAGCACGAGAGTGTAAATGTAAATGAACGAACACGGCGTGGGATGGGGTTAGTGGGCAACAAGCATACCGTACCGTTATGATGGCAGCAGAGAAAGCGCTGACAAAGCAGCATTTGTTTGCATAAATATTCGCCGAGGAATGAATACACTCGACTATGTTAAGCATATGAGGAATTTTCCCAAGCACAAAGTGCGAGCTCGTACAAGGAAGTTGCAGCTCATGTGCTCTCATATGCGTGCTTGTATGTGTGTGTGTGTGAGTGTTGGCATGTTTTTAGCAAACTTTTAACATTTTCAACTTTAATGGAGTATAAAGTGTCACACAGTCGCACACACACACACACACACTCACTTAAATATGCAGCAAAGCAGAATATTCATGCAACGCTACGCCTGAGTTGCACAAGTATTTGCCACTTTTACTTGCCCCTTGTTGCTGCTGTTGCTTTTATTGTTATTATTTTAGTGTCATTAAAAACACCTGCTCACATAAACAATGAAAGGCGCGGAAGACACTTAGAGCATGTCTTAAAATTGTTTTCAGAATTTCCTTCTACGCTTTTGGATTGAGTAAGCGTGCGTTGAAAGGATGTGCAATCGTGAGTGAAATGAAATTCATTAGGCGTGAAGTATAACTTATAACTTATGCAAGTTACAACAAAAACGCACCTGTGTACATATATACATATAAATTTTCATCTAGGAAGCAGAGCTTAAATGAAGCGAATGTGTATATGTACCTAAACCATTTTCGTTCTACATGAAAACATTATTTTATAGTGACTACACTCTAATTCTTTAGCCGCTTCTGTGGTTTGCTCAGTATGCTAATTGCTTATGATAATTTTATTGTTTTTCGTGAGCTGCTTTTTAAAGCCTAAAATACTCCTAAAGAGTGGGCATTATATACCAACAGCCGACAAGTGTTGGAAAATAACTACAATAACGATTTTGAGTCCTGGATTTAATCCTGGAATTGGATATGAGTCGTTTTTATCGAAATTTTAGTAAAATGTATGTATTTTATATACGAAATGACCTTTACATAACTCTTGTTTTTATACTCTCGCAACAATGTTGCTAAGGAGAGTATTATAGTTTTGTTCACATAACGGTTGTTTGTAAGTCCTAAAACTAAAAGAGTCAGATAGGGTTATATATACCAAAGTGATCAGGGTGACGAGTAGAGTCGAAATCCGGATGTCTGTCTGTCCGTCCGTCCGTCCGTGCAAGCTGTAACTTGAGTAAGAATTGAGATATCATGATGAAAGTTGGTACACGTATTCCTTGGCTCCATAAGAAGGTTAAGTTCGAAGATAGGCAAAATCGGGCCACTGCCACGCCCACAAAATGGCGGAAACCGAAAACTTATAAAGTGTCATAACTAAGCCATAAATAAAGATATTAAAGTAAAATTTGGCACAAAGGATCGCATTAGGGAGGGGCATATTTGGAGGTAATTTTTTTGGAAAAGTGGGCGTGGCCCCGCCCCCTACTAAGTTTTTTGTACATATCTCGGAAACTACTATAGCTATGTCAACCAAACTCTACAGAGTCGTTTCCTTCAGGCACTTCCATATACAGTTCAAAAATGGAAGAAATCGGATAATAACCACGCCCACCTCCCATACGAAGGTTATGTTGAAAATCACTAAAAGTGCGTTAACCGACTAACAAAAAACGTCAGAAACACTAAATTTTACGAAAGAAATTGCAGAAGGAAGCTGCACCCAGGCTTGTTTTTTAAAATTGAAAATGGGCGTGGCGTCGCCCACTTATGGACCAAAAACCATATCTCGGGAACTACTAGACCGATTTCAATGAAATTCGGTATATAATATTTTTTTAACACCCTGATGACATGTACGAAATATGGGTGAAATCGGTTAACAACCACGCCTTCTTCCAATATAACGCTATTTTGAACTCCATCTGATGCCTTTTCTGTATAATACGAGTATATACATTAGGAACCAATGATGATAGCGGAATAAAACTTAACAAAAATACGGTATTTGAAAAATATGTAAATGACGTATAATGATATAATGATTATCACTTTATCATGCGAGAGTATAAAATGTTCGGTGACACCCGAACTTAGCCTTTCCTTACTTGTTATTTCTGAATCACTATTTACTGTAAATTGTTGTCATTATGTGAAAATATTTCAACACTATTAATGCAGTTCGGTTACACCTGAACATAACGGGTGACCGAAATGCAGAACTTTTTTCAATAGCTTTTTTTTGGCAGATCACGGGTGAGTCGTGCCAAGCTGTCATGTTATTTTTGTTCAGTATTGTTTGGTATTTCATCATTGAAAGACTTACATCTGAACAATGTTTACAAATCGTTAAACTTTTCGTAATAAAATTCTCGTTCTGTATGGAATGAGTTTCGCTCGTTTTGCTCAACTTATGGTCAACACAATCGGCCTACTGAGCGTACTATTCGCAACACTACCACCCATCTTGAGACCCAGCATTCATTATTGGATAATATTCGACCGAATAGATCACGTCCAATACACAGTGACTAAAATATAGCAGCTGTAGCTGAGAGTGTACACGAAGACTGTGGAGAGTTGTTTCGGTGCCGTTCGCAGCAACTCGGACTGTTGTATGTTACGACTTGGCGCTTTTTACGTCCAGATCTTAAATTGAAAGCGTACGAAATACAGCTTTTGCAAGAACTCAAGCCGCTGTACCTTTCCAAACGACATCGCTTCGTTCTACGAGCTCTTGAGAAGACTCGACGTTTTCGACATTTTGTTTAGCGATGAGGCCCATTTCTGGCTCAATGAGTATGTGAAAAAGCAAAATTGCCGCATTTGAAACGAAGATCAACATGAAGAGATTTAAGAACTGTCAATTCATCCAAAAAAAACAACGATTTGGCTTGGCTTGCGGGCCTTAGGAATCAAAAGTCCATATTTTTTCAAAAATGCCGGTGAGAACGTAATCGTCAATGCCGTCCGTTATCGCGCCATGATAACTGACTATTTGATGCCTAAAATTGAAGATCGTAATCTCGACGATATCTGGTTTCAATACGGTCCCACAAATTGCATAAATAAATTGATTTATTGAAAGAACACTTCGATGAGCATATAATTTCACATTTCGGGTCGTTCGATCGACCACCTAGACCATGTAAGATCACACCAATAGACATTTTCCTGTGGGGATATGTAAAGTCTAAAGTCTATGTGGTCAATCTCGCTTCGATTCAGGCCTTGGAGCAGAACATCACGCGTGTAATTCGCCAGTTACCAGTCGAAATGCCCGAATGGTTATCGAAAACTGGACTTAATGGATGAACCATCTGAGTCATATAGACCATAGATAATCTTCAAGAAATAAATGCCAAAAATCTATATCAAATGATAATAAACATTCCCTATTAAATTAGAAGTTTCACTATTTTTCTTTAGAAAAGTAGAGAACCTCGAATCATATCACATTTTGTTACTTCTTTTCAAATTAGATATACCTTTTCTTAATTTTAAACTCTTCTTCGAAATGCGTTTGAGATGATATAAACTTTGAATAACTTATTTCTAAACCGTCCATGGTATGAACTTGCAAGCTCAGAAAGAAATTGCCGTCTTGCTGTCCTCGAGGGCAAATCAGAACTGCAATCTCAAATATTGTGTAACGTAGCCCTTTTTAAAAAAGTATTTTGCATTGTAAATTAGCGCATTTCTTTTAGTACTGAAGTGGTGAACTTTGGTTATAATTTCAAATTTCATACTTGTTTGTTTTCGTACAATGTCTTCTGTTTAGTTCTTAATTTCAGTTTTTGGTAGTACTGAGTCAAATATAAGATTATTTTTAAACAAACCTCACATCCGCCTACTCTTGAAAACATCTGAAACAAATTATCGATCTGATTTTTCTTATCAAAAAGGTCAAATACTTTACCACAATCGTCAATGAAAAGCTTATGGTTGTTGCCCCAGCTAAAGGTAATTAGCAGGGTCATTCACCTCAGGATGACTTGTTGACTTCGCTACAGGTAAACAAAAAGATAACTTTCAAAGATCATTAACCTCAAGAAGAGTTGGTACAAGTTGTTTGTATTGTCTAAAACTACTAGTGATATGTATATGTATAAATGATAAGGATGAGGAGACGAGTTGAAATCCGGGTGGCTGTCTGTCCGTAAGTCCGCCCATTCAAGCCAAGCATCTTGAGTAATAATTGGGATATCTTGATGAAACTTGGTATGTGCGTTCCTTAGTAAAAGTGCGAATTTGTAAATGGGCGTAATCTGAACACTACCACGCCCACAAAACGCCATTAACCGAAAAACTCTAATTTGGCACAGTAGTAACCAGAGGCACATGTAGGCAAAAAATTTTGAAAAAGTGGGCGTGGCCCCGCCCTCCAATCAATGAACTGTATATACAATACATATACATATGCTTAATCACCAGAATCGTCGTATGTTCGTGAATTGGCCTGAGCGACAACTTGAACATCTTCAGTGATGAGGCTCATTTCTGGCTGAATGGCTGCGTCAAGAAGTAAAATATGCCTTATTGTTCTGACTGCTATCTACACGTACTACATGAGTCACCATTACATTCCGCAAAAATTACGGTTTGGTGCGGTTTATGGGCGACGGCGTCTTTGGTACGTCTTCCGTGATAGTCAAAACCGACATGAGAATGAGAATCGCTACCGCTCAATGATAACCGAACATTTTTGACCCGAATTGGAATTGATATGGATTTGGACAATATGTGGTTCCAACAAGATGATGCCAAAAGCTACACAACGAATGTCACAATCGATTTATTGATCGATTTGAGAAAGGTGTTATCCCAGTCACTTGGCCGACTCGGTCGTGCGATTTGACGCCGCTAGACTAAATCCTGTGGCGCTACCACAACTTCGCACGAATATCGAACTTAAAATTGAAGCAGTGTCGGACAAGTTGTGTTTTAAAACCGTCGAAAATTGGGTTTAGAGTCTGGACTTCTGCATGCGCGCCCATGGTGGCCATGCAAAAGAAATCGAGTTCCATACATAATGGCATCGCATGTACATTCACAGGAATAAAGAATTTCTTTGATATCCCAAACCGTTTTTGTTTTATTAAACGCTCTTATTGAATCCGTTATTTGGAGAGCCTTTCTTAGAGGTGTCTATCAACCAATTTGCTGAGTATCAGTCTTCTTGGCTTTATTCACGCTAATGTATATGTTAAGCTTGCGGTTTCTTTTTTAATATGTGCATACGCTAAATATAGCTGAATTTAATACGCGCGATCATTAGCACAAAGCCAATATAACAGTAACAATGCCCGTTGGCCTATTTTCCCAGGCTTCTCCTGTTTCAGAAAACACTTAAACTTCTACTTTTCTACTTTTCCTTCAGAAAACTTAAGCCACTGGGATGAACGTCAGCGCTAGGGTGCAATTTATGCAACACACTTCCTTTCCCTTCTTCTACTCTCCATCTTCCGCAGCGTTTTCGTTCCCTGTGGGGACGTCTAATGTTCGCAGCCAAAGTTTCTTTTTCACTTTCACTTAACCCTTAACAAGAAAATAAAAATGTTTTGCTATTGTTGTTGTCAAGCTTTGGCAAAGAACATAAGCACATTGGCTAAGCAGCTCGAATTCCATACACAATGCAATGGCCACACAGCTGGCGGTTCGAAGATGGCAGACGAAGAAGAATTAAAAAGAAATTTCAAGCAAAGAAATACAATATGTTGAACCAAATATAAATGTGTGTGTATGTGTGAGTGCATCTGTGTAGGTTTTGGAGTTCTCCGTGCGTGTGTGTGTGATACTGTGTGCGTGCCTTTGGAAGGTGTCAGCCATGTGATTGGCACCGGTTGGCATGCTAGACAACTGCGTGACGGACATCATCAACGCCAACACCAACACACGCACAGCACTAAGTACCTGCAACAACAATAGCAAAAATGCGAGTGGTATATATATATATATATATGTACATATATATGATTGTGTGAGTGTTGTCAGCTGGTTGACTGGTTGGTTTTCAACGTCATCGCCCTCACCATTCACCGCTCACCACTCACCACTCACCACCAGCAAATGCCGCAAATCCCGCGGTCCCAATGGCGTGCGTGCCAATTGTTCACGCTCCGACCGGCCAGAACACGCGCCGCACAATGCGCCCAGCCATGCCATGCCAGCGAATACAATTGTGGTCGCGCGAAAATGCCGAGCATTCACACAACATAACCGTTACATTTGTGCGAGTGTGTGTGGCAGCGGCTGAGAAAAGCAATAACAATTATAATGGACACTTCGCAGCGTTTATATTTGCTGTTGAATGTTGGTCAAGGGGCCGGTGAGCGAATGACGGTTGGCGGGGGGGGCGCGCTGACTGACTCTGACTGACAACCGCAGAAACGTTAATTGCCGTAACGCTTATGATTGCGTGAGCGCGTGAAAGTTCGCATTCACGCGCCTATTACGTTTCAATTATCTGCCGAAATTGTCAAGAAGTGACGCACTAACAACAACAACATGGCTTAAGTTGCCTATTTGCGCAATTTCCTTCCACTCAGTTGTTGCCGTGCTAATTGCGCGCTACTTCGCCGCACTGATTTCTTAACTGCCGTCGTATAAGTTGGCGTACCTTTGTCAACGGTTTTAACTGTGTTGTTGTAAAATGTTGTGTTTATTACCTATTATGCACAGTGCTCCTCAAACTATGCTTTGTAAATAAAGAGATATACTTAACGGCGCCTAAAAGTATGCTGATACGAATTTTTTTCAAATTATTAGTTTAGCCAATTTTTGTTCTTGCACAATATTAAGTAGGTAAGCAGGTGGACTGACTTTCTAATGACGCACCTCGACCCTTAGGAAGTCCCTTCTGTTACCATCGGGACTAAAGTCTCGTACTCTATTGACTCCTCTCTGAAGCATTCCGTGCGTTTGACGAAGTTCATCACCATGAAAAGTTTTATCTGTGCAACCTCCAAAACATCGCCAAGAATCCCCCGATTTTTGGTTGCAGTTCTTTTTCCTATATTGATCCTTACAATCGCATATTTAACATGGGCCCAGCTTTTTGTGCGAATTGCCACTTCTGCGACATGGAGCCTGAAAAACCAGAACACCTGCTAATTGACTGCACAGCAGTCTGTAGGCTTAGAATAAAGGCCATGGATCCATGTTTTCAAATAGAGATTTCATCGCCTTAATAGCACCTAGCAGTATTATGGAATTTATAAATATTCTGGGGCTAAGTGAGTCGTTGTGACTTAAAGCACAATAGACCTTAGGTCGCGATGCAATCGTCTTATTTATCTAATCTAATCTACAACCGCATAGGTTAAATTTAATGGATTCCTCCTCTTTTACTTCCAGGCAGCTTATACAATAATCTTTTTATGGCATTACTAGTCTACTGGCATGTCTTCCAATTAGGCGGTGTCCTGTTAGTACTCCTACCAGAGTTCTTATATAATTGTTTTAACTTTAATTGTCGGCATGTGAGGCCCATATTCCATGCATGTCACGTTTGTCTGCTTCTTGAGGAAGTCAGGTATTGATTCCGCCGAAACTCAACTAAATTTATAACGTGCTTGTCGAATAAATATCTGCAATTAGCCAGGCATATATATTTCTTCTTTTCCGGACTCTAATTGTAGGCTTTTGCCTATTCTGGCTTGTTCATCTGCTTCACAGTTCCCAGGGATATCACCATTTCCTGTAACACAACGCAGGTATATCTTGAAATAGGATGTTAGATCTACTGAGATATCAGGGCATTCATTCGCTAACTTAAATAGGTGAAATCCTGACGGACTACACGTTGCTTTTGCCCAATCGATAGCCAAAGCAGAAGCGGAATATAAAAATTCAATAAATAGCACTCTTGACCTAAGGCTGCTTTAAGTTCAGTAACTAATTGAGATGCAAAGCTTCTCTTGGCGATATTTGACAGATGATGGAGACACGTAAAGTATTAGACAAAAAACTATTACGGGAAACGAAAAACTTAATTTAATATACTTGAAACATTCAATTAGTCGACAAGCTCAACCTTTTTACATTATTTTAGAAATAACTTACCAACAACAACATTTTATTTGAGGACTTGAAAGAGGCGTACATTTTTGCTGAAAACAAGAAGAAATTGAGGTTAGTTTTATGTGAATATATGAAATTGATAAATATTCGTTTAGATCATTTGATCATAATTTTCTTAATAAATTTAAAGGTGTTATTAATGCTCAGACACATTAACAGAAGTAACTTGAATATCAATCCCCAAAAACAATTTTATTACAATTTTTTTCGAAGTTAACTTTAAATGTACTTCGATTAATTTTGTATGACAACGACAACAACAACACATCGTCTATTGTGCAAATATGACTTAATCCACTGCAAGAAGATAGTGTGAAAACCCAAAAAAATAACTTTTTAATTAGAATATATAAACAGTAGAGTATTTAGAAACAAGCCTATAATGGGAGACTGCATCCTTTCTACCACCTTGAAGGATAGGAGTAATAAATGTCAATTTCCAATCTAAAATAAAGTTACCAGATGACAGAGACTTATTGAAGAGAAGTATGAGAAGATAAATAAAGGCAGGAAATTGTTTTTAAGTACAGGCGGCATCCCATCAATCCTACGAAAGACACAGTGTGCCAAAATTACAGATGAAAAATTATTCGCAGAAAAAGTAGAAGTACTTCAAAACTCGTAATAATTTGATTTTAAGAATAAAGCAAACAAGTTGGAAGTTTCACTAGGAGACATGCGGACATTTCCTTGACTTTGTCCGTCGATATGCTTCCAAAGTTAAAATTACTGTTTACATATTGTCCTTTCTCGTGTTCTTGGAGTATGCTGTGGTCATCTGGAGACCGTATTGTATATACTCAATTAATAGAATTGAACGCGTTCAAAAGAGTTTTCTACGATTTGCTCTCCGCTCCTTAAAGTTTTTTGAAGCCATGCCATACCTTCTTATGAAACTCGTTTATTGCTGTAGACCTTTCACGCCATACATAGATCTATAGGTCCTTTGTAATGCCAGATGGAGATTTGTATTAATAGGAGCTAATGTTTACGTCGTGCAGGACGTCCACGCTTTTTGCTGAGATTAGTAAAGACTTGATATCTTATTTTGATGCTTCCTCCAATCCCTTGAATTATGACTGTTCTCAATATCGCCCTTTTGGCCTGTAAGCCAGTATATATGCAGCCGACCACTCTAAGAGCCATTTTTAATCGGTACGTACATATATGTTATATGTTAAAAATTCTGCTGGTGGTTCGCGTACCTCTGATTCATCCATCCTCGTTTAGCGTGACTTGAAACCCTTTCTTCCAAATAAAGCTTGCAAAGTTTATGTGGTCTATCCATATTTATTCACCGATCCCCTGCTTATCGGGCCATGTCCGAAGGTTCTTGCGGGAGCCGAGCTTTCCGCAGCAATGCCAATTGATGACAGGTTGAGTAACCTTTCAAGTGCAGTCGTTGGCGTAGTTCCTCCCCATTATACAGAGATCACAAGCCGAGCCGCTGTATTCGCTCCAACGGTTTTCTATATAATATTCTACTGGCTGCCATCCACCACACAAAAACACCGTAAAGTATGATTGGCTTAAATACTGCTGTGTAACACTAATACATACATAAGAACAGGTGATTGATCCCATCTTAACCCTAAGATCTCTTTACATGCGCAAAGGGCACCACTGGCTTTTTTCACCCTCTCTTCCACACTGAGCTTCCATGTCAGTTTGCTTTTCAAAATTTCTTCCAAGTACTAGGTCTTTAACACTTCCTTATTGAACCTCGGAGGGTGTCGGAATTTTGTACCTCCCTGTGAAGAGTACCATATTCGTTTTATCGGCATTTACCTCTAGGTAAGCCGGTATTGCCAATTGTTATATGACTTTTATAGCGCTATTCATCACGCTACCAATTGAGTCAACAAACGCGTCTGTCACTAGTATAGCTACCAGTTTCGGTGCTCATCTTTCAAATTTTCCCAGAAGCTCATTTTCTACAAGTAATCACACGAGAGGCAACATACACCCAACTGAGAAGTTACTGTTCGCACTAATCTTGGCAATCGGACTTCATTATAATCTGCTTTAACAGGAAGTTTAAGTAGAACTTTTGTCCATTCTATGACGGTGGGCTCTATTCCGGCTACTTCCAGACTATTAACGATTGCGTCATTGGAGAAATTACTAAACACTCCGCTAATGTCAAGAAATATCGCTCTGGGCCTTTCTAGGAATCTGAAAGATCAGCTTAAGATAACTCTTCTCATAAACCATTATTTTGCCTTCCTTTCGACCAACATAAAGCTAGAGACTATCCAGTGAGGCTCACACTCATATGTCTCTAAATACATAAGTATGTACATACGTACAAAAACGTAAGTTGTTGCACTTTACTCAGACATCTCTACACAATGCACGTAAGCCATTCCATTATACTCGTAGTCGCAGCAATCCTTTGGCGTCTTTTAATGACTGTCATAAAATCCCACCAAATAAAGCATTTCCTGTCGAAGCTTTCAATGTTTTATTTGGCACTGCTGGTCTGCTCTTCGCTTTTATGCTCAAATGAAACGTGGCGTTGGTTATGTTGGCATTTTTCCATAAGCCTCTTACGGTTTTTTGTGCGTGTGAGCTTAAAGTTGAAATCTTCTAATTAACGCTTTGGTAAAAAGTTTCAAATAAATTTATTATTTACGGTTGAATATTATAATTGTAATAAAAAACATCAATTTTTTCGCAGTTTTTGCAACAATTCTTTGTCTTCAATTGACAGTGAGCGATAATTTTCAGATGAAATGTTGCGCGGATAAATTTTAATTTTGTCTTACGTTGAGTAAGTTTCTATAATATTTAAAAAATGTGTTAACGGCAGTTACATAATAGCATTACGGCCTCAAAATACAAAGCAATCATTAAACGTTCAGAGGAGAAGAGGATAGATGTTCTTATAAACAAAGTTGGTTAATCTGTACCGGATCTACCAATAATTTCATTCATTCTGGAGATTTCAACTTCGACAATCTGTAGAACTCGGAGCTTTTATGGCATGCGTTAAGCTATGCAACGTCTTTTACATTTAGACCCCTTAGATCCCATTCCCTATAACTATTCAACCACCGAAGACCAAATACACGTCAGTAATTAATTACATGGAGGATGGAGTTATGTGTAGAAGTCCACGCAAGTCACGAAAGTTCACTTTCGCCATTCACTTGGGAGTGGCCAGAAGTAATTCTTTTACAAATGGCTCAAGCAGCTCACAACTTCCGGCCTTTGACTAAGTATCCTCTGAGTAGCCTAAGAACATCCGTTTAAGGCGAGCTAAAGTGAGAAGGCGAAACACCCCCTCCGCAGGGTTGTGCGCTGGGTTTGGGACCCGCCACGTAAAAAACGCACCGAATGAAAAAGAAACAACAAGCCTCGAATGAGTGACCCCCCTTGTACCTTATTAGTGTGGCTTTAGACTTGGCAAATCAACAACCGATCAGATATTCACCATGCGCCAAATTTTGGAAAAGACCCGTGAAAGAAGAATCGACCCACACTACCTCTTGGTCGATTTCAAAGCTGCTTTCGACAGCACGAAAAGGAGCTGCCTTTATGCCGCGATGTCTAAATTTAACACCAAAAGCTCCGTCAGGATCGGGAAGGACTTCTCCGAGCCGTTCGATACCAAACGAGGTTTCAGACAAGGCGACCCTTATCGTGCGACGTCTTCAACCTGCTGCAGGAGAAAATAATTCGAGCAGGTACAATATTTTGTAAGAGTGTACAGCTGCTGGCGTATGCCTATGATATTGATATTGGATGATGACAACAACTGGTGAGTCGACGTTGCGAGTTTTCGAGAGAGAAGTTCTGCGAAAGATTTATGGTCCTTTGCGCGTTGGCCTCGGCAAATATCGCATTCGATGGAACGATGAGCTGTACGAGATATATGACGAAATTGACATAGTTCAGCGATTTAAAAGACAGCGGTTACGCTGTCTAGGTCATGTTGTCCGAATGGACGAAAACACTCCAGCTCTGAAAGCATTCGACGCAGTGCCCGCTGGGGGGAGCAGAGGTAGAGGAAGACCTCCACTTCGTAGGAAAGAGCAGGTGGAGAAGGGCCGGCTTCGCTTGGAATATCCATTTGGCGCCACATAGCGAAAAGAAGAAAAGACTGGCGCGCTGTTGTTAACTCGGCTATAATCGCGTAATCGATGTCTACGCCAATAAAGAAAAAGTAATTACATAACTGGTCGGCGACCAGTACATCTCAGATTAAGAAAAAGTGCTATATATATGCATCGGAGCTCTTCGTCCGTGGAAAGGCAATTACCTACTTCACTAAGTTCTTTCTAAAATGTGATGTGGACTAGTGAGTCAAACTCTCAATTCATAGACATGAGGAGTTCGACCTTCCCAAGCGACATCGCTTCGCTCTATGGGCTCTTGAAAAGTTCCAAGAAGATCCGACGTTTTCGGGAAAAAATTTGTTCAGCAATGCGACTCAGCAAAGCACAATTACCGCGTTTGAGACGAAGAGAAATCTGAAGAGAGCTGTCATTTCATCCAGAAAAAACAACGACTTGGTGTAGTTTGTGGCCGTGATCTCGGCGATATTTGATTTCAACAAGACGGCGCCACTTCCCACACATCGCATCAATCAATGGTTTTATTGAGCGAATACTTCGGTGAGCAGATAAATTCACGTTTTGAGCCGGTCGATTTACCACCAAGATCGTGTAAGATCACACCGTTAGAATTTTTATTGAGAGGATATGTTAAGTCATGCGGATATTATGCGGACGATCCCGCTTCGATTGAGGCCTTTTAGCAAAACATCTCGCGTGTCATTCGCCAGTTACCAGTCGAAATGCTCGAACGAGTCATCGAAAATCGGACTCAACGCATGGATCATCTGAGACATAGTGGTGGGGATCATTTAAAAGAGAGGGTCTTCAAAAAATTAATGTTCTATGGAATGATTATAAACTTTTCCCACTAAATTTGAAGTTTCTTTTTTTTTTCTGTAAAAAACTAGGGAACGTCGAAATGAATCACTCTATAGAAAGAAACAAAACGAGAGAAAATTTAAAACTACATATCTTTGAGGTCTAAAAATCTTTCATATTTTGCTTAAATGAACTTTGTAATATTTTCCCAAAGTAGCAAGGTCGGACTCCGAACAAGAAAAAATAAATTTTTAGTTTTTTCATCGTCGGCTATCTCAGTGATGCCTCGAAGGTGAACCTATTGCTGTTAGCCTTGAAGTCATAACTCCAAGATCTCTCCGAGCTTTCTGAAAATAGGAAAAGATCTTATGTTCAATAGCGAGTTGCATTAACTTGGAAAAGGAGAATGAATAAAAGATTTCAAATTTCCTTTCACTTCAATAATAAATATCGGTCAAAATACTATTACATTTGGTTTGTCCGACTTTAAAATACTAATAATGTGGCTAATACCAGTAAGGTCACAATATGTCACTCTTACTCGGATTGTGTAGATTACTTGAACTGATTGAGTTCGTATCTGGCTCGGTTGGTTATGAATTCGATCTGGAAGCTTATTAAAAGCCCTAGAATTGGGTAAACATTGAAAAACGTTTAATTCTTCAAAGGTCAGCTTACCACTGGCTTACTAGACTGGTTTTGCAAGAAACTTCAAGGCTGATAGGCTCGCTAGGATAGGTACTTCAGACTCAATAACTGCAGAATGGTAACATGTTTGAACTCTGTTGGCTTTCTGAGGTACACTATTGGTTTGTTGGTGCTCAGACCAGTTCAGCAAGTATTGGTCAACTACTAGCAGTTGTAGAGTAGTAAGGTTCTTCTGTTCTGGGTTAAATCATAAGTGAACTCTTCGCTCGCAGTAAGGTTCACCTTTTAATGGCTGTAGGAGGTCTAACTGTCACCGTCCGATTGGAATTCAGAGGTAAGATTGAACATTTTACTGGATGTCAGTTGGATCAGCGCATATAATGATCTCAACGCTTCCACCTCGATCACTTTGGAACTACTTTTAGACATCCGGTTGAAAAAGTGGATATAGAAACAAATTACGAAATACTCCAGCTCTGAAAGTTTTCGACGCAGTACCCGCTGGGAGAAGCAGAGAAAGACGTCCACTCCGTTAGAAAGACCAGGCGGAAAAGGACCTGGCTTCGCTTGAAATCTCCAATTGGCGCCACATAGCAAAAAGGAGAAACGACTGGTGCACTCGGCTATAACCAGTAAAGAAGAAGAAACAGATTTTTGAAAGGCTTAGCATGCTTTGCCGATAGATGATCTCCAACTACAAGAGTTTTTCATCTGGCTCCACAAAGGATTGTTTACAACAGTCTAAGTGTAATCTCTCACCACATTGAGCGATCAGCCATCTAACCTAACATAACCCAACGTTCAACTCTCTCAAAGGCGAATTAAGAGGCCTACCGAACAAATTACTTCGAGGGCGAACCTATCTAAATTTCAAACTTTCGCAAATATTAATAAGCGCTCTAAGCTCGGCGCCTACGGTAAACAAATGCAAAACCATACATTTCTGTCAACACGCTGCGCCTCTCTCAACGCACCGCTATAAAAGCACATTGCCACGCCCCCGAAAAGTAAATATTCACAAATTTTAATTTAAGTCAAATGCAAAACCACACTTCATCCAGCTTTCTGTATGAGCGTAAGTTCAATCCACGTTTACCACGACAACAACGCTTCGCTTGACTTGGTACTTTGGTTCTGCTCTTTAAATATTTCAATTTTCTTTGACTACATTTATGCACACTTACGCCTATTATACGCCTCTATTCGTACGCTTACGCGAGTCTTGGGTTTTTGTTTTTGTGCTGCGGCTCAGCTGCTGTAGAGTTGGCTTGTTTCACTCGCTTCAGTTGTGCGCTACGCCTTCTGGGAGGTCCTATGTCTCTGCACAAAGATTAAGCGCGCCCACACATGCTGTGCAAATACACTTTGGAAGTTGTTTTGTTGATTTTGGCTCTGGCTCTCGGCTCTCATGGGTCTCGGCAACAATGGCAAATCGAGCGAGTAGGTGTTACATAAATACATGCAAAGATTAACACACACACACAATGCTAGTTCTACAAAGGGGTACTTATAAAATAATATCAAAAAGGTGTGTGTTTTTTGGGCTCGCACTGGATTCCATGGTGTCGCAAATGCCACTGAGGGATTTAATATTTATTCGCTGCTGAACTGCTTAGCTGGAAATATATTTTTAGCATAAAGGAGAGTGGGATGAAGAGTGCTTCGTAAAGTATATCAAAGTTGTTTACTTATTTTGCACAAAACAGCTTGACTTTTAGCTAAGTTCGTTTGTTCTATCTCGAATCTTTAGTATGGATCACCGAAATTTTGCTACCTCTTCGAATGGACGATGGATATATGAGCACATTTTGGGGCATGTGACACCGTGAGCTGAGAATGATCAATTCGAAACTAGCTATTCTACCAATAATGACCTCCTGCACCCTTGAAGCCATCATAATACATTAAAATGAATTTGATCCCAAGTCCAACTCAATCTAAATAATTTTTAGTCTCAAATATTAATATTGAATTTGATGAAGTTGTCTAAACACGGCTTTAAGACACTGAAAAATTCCCGACGAAACTCTTTGATATTGACTTAATAAAGGAAAAAATTTTGGATGAATCTAAACTAGAACTGAAAAGTTGATGTGCTTGCAAAATTGTGCACTCTTAACATATTCCTAACAAGATGGGCACGAGCCGGGGTTCCTCTGTCCCATTATGTTTTGGCGTCGGATTTATGGCCTTGCTCGAGCTTAGAAAGTATCTACTGTCCAGCTTTTTTCATATATTCTAGGAACCAGCCGAATAGGTTAGAACTGGGACGCTGAAGGCGCTTTGCCGATATGTCACTTAGGACTTCTGGACATCACAAACAACCCCCACTTCAAGCCCTACAAGAGGAATCATTCGTCTCGACGAATATCAGCGTGATAAACTAACTTTTTCATTTCCGATTCGCAGTTCTCTTTCAGCTCTGTTTTTTCTGGATAATATTTTAGTAATCTGTAAAGCTTTGCGGGTCCTGAGTAGAGCCAAATCTGTCATTTTTTCTCAGAGCACCTTCGACATCTTCTTCGTTATTGGCTCACGCAGTTATAGCCCAGTTTATAAGAGCGCGCCAGTCGTTCTTCTTTTTCGCTGTTTGACGGAGATTCCAAGTGTAGCCAGGCCCTTCTCCACCTGCTCTTTCCTACGGAGTGGAGGTCTTTCTCTTCCTCTGCTTCCCCCGGCGGGTACTGCATCGAATGCTCTCAGAGCTGGAGTGTTTTCATCCATTCGGACGACATGACCTAGACAGCGTAGCCGCTGTCTCTTAATTCGCTGAATAATGTCAATGCTTTCGTTTATCTCGTACAGCTCACCGTTCCATCCACTGCGGTCTTCGCCGTTGCCAATGCGTAAAGGATCATAAAACTTCCACAGAGGCTTTCTCTCGAAAACTCGTAACGTCGTCTCATCATAAAGTTACAGGTCCATTCCGATTTTGTTGAACCAACGATGGCGATAGTTTGGCTAAAGGAAATACATATCAATATTTTGTAGGTATAAATTCTGGAGAGGATCGAGAAAAATGACATTTATGTCGGCAAATCATAGATTTTGCACTTATAGCAAAAGGAAACGGGGTACCAGATTTCTAAGCACCCTTAACCGGTATTCCATACCAGATCTCCCTGTAAGCTTCAATAAAGATCTACGGTAAAATTCTCTTATAAAAGCTTAACATTTAACCTCTTCAAATTTAACAGCTATGAAAACCCTATTTCTCTCTCCCACCCTCAATCCCTCGCTGCGAACACATTTCTTTGCATGAATATGTGAATTTGCACAAGCACAAAGAGACAATTGGTTGCTGGAGGAAAAAAATCACGACATCTGTATCTTCATAGCTTCCACTCCAGCGGAGTTTTGTGCCCGCCTGCGACACACTGCACTCACACACACAAACAAAAGCTGACACAAGCGCACACATATTCAGCATGCTGCCTGCTGCCTGCTGCATTTTCAGCGTCGTTTATCGTCGCCGTGATTGCACGCGCAATGCGTAAAAAATATGCTATTTTCATTTCCGAATTCCTTATCGCGCGAAAAGTTGGATTTCGCTGCACGACAAACCGCGCCATTGAAGCGTGGGCATGCCAAAAATATTTCCGTTGCAGGCACGCGAGCGCTGTGCGCACACATGACGGCGCCGCGGTGCGGGGTGTGGTGGTGTGGGGTGTGTGTGTTGTACAGCTTGTTTGCGCAATTTCGTTATTTGCCATATTTTTCGCAGAAAATTGCTAGCAAGTGGAAAGTGAGCGCGACAAACAAGTTGTTTTTTGTTGTTGTTGGTTTTTTTCTGTGTCGAGCATTTTTCAGCAAACTGCCAAGCATGATATGCACCGGCACGAATGTAAACACACAAATACTTGCATATAAACACTTATATATGTGTGTGTGCAATAACTTATGCTCACATCAGAAAGCATTGCATACTTATTGGCGCGCAGGTTACCAGGAAATACTGGCAACGTCGTCTTATCTGCTTGGCTGGCAAACTGTCTACTTTGTGCGCGTTTTCCTTCACTTTAGTCTTGTAGTTGTTGTTTTTGTTGTTGTGTACTTTTTCTTGCCTCTTATGTTTGGCGCTTGTCGCCTGTTGTCAGCTGCAGACACCTTGGCTCGCTTGTGCACTGCGCTTTTTTGGCGCGAGCGAATAAACTAAAAGTGCTTCGCACAGCCAGTTGATAGATGAGTGCAACGCTATTTCAGAAGACTGCAACAAGACGAGCTGTTATAGTTAATTCGGAACGTCTTTCTTCGCCGTCATGTCCAGACGTTCCCTTGTACTGTAAGTTGGCGCTATTGCGAAATGCCAAGTGTAGGCAAGTCCATCTATAATTAGTATTTCCAGCGTAGAGAGAGCTTCTTAAAACATATAGTTATTTTTGAAAATTTCTCGAGCGTCTAAAAAGTCTAATCTCTGATGGCAATCTAGGACCTCAACAGCATTGCAATTAGCTAAACTACTTCAATGATATCACAAAGTTCTTCCCGTGGGATATTCTTTTCCACTCCCTTCGTCAAGTCAGCAGAATTTTCGCATGTTCCAACTCTGAATGGTTCAAAAATTGAATTCCCGAATGTTTATTTTCTTAAAAAAAAAGATGCCTCTTAAAATTCATTTTGTAGCTCACTCGTTCAGGTTGCGTTCAAACAGCCTTAAACACTGTTGTGAAGTGGTCTCATGCTTGCTTTTCTTGTCAGGAGTGGCACTCACCACTAAGACAGCTTTCTCAGCATCAATATTTCATGCAGGATATGTCCAACTCGGTCTTCTGAGATGCCTGCTGTCTCAGTTATCTCTCGCTTCATCAATAAGACGTCTATCAATACGATAACGTGGGGTTTTTCCACGTTAGCTTCCGTGATAGTACCCAACGATAGTAAATTTCATTTGCGAAAATAGCGCCATCGGGCGGTAAGCTTATTTATTTAACGGACACACTAGTATTTGGTTCCACCGCTTATTCCTAGCATCATCGTATAAACCCATACATGGTATAAAGTGAAGACCTCTGCAAAATTAAATCGAACTAGAAGAATCTTCCAAGAACTTAAGTCAAGCCTTTGAGGTCTATTATCAGACAAGATTAAAAAAACGATGTATGCATTGGATATCTAAGTAGAGAAGAGAAGTGGTGCCACATATATGTATGTATAATACTTCGGCACATAAAGTAGCCACAGCAGGCACCAACCTACACCTAGACTCCAAAAAAGAAGGAATTTACACGTCTCTAGCCACCTGAAAATACTTAATCTACAAATACATTACAGACATAGCTGAGTCTCGGCGGAATCAATTCCTAACTTGCTCAACAAGCAGGCAAACTCATCTTGAAGGGACATGATATGGACGTCATTCTATTTAAATTCAAAAGGAATGATATAAGAACACTAGTAGAGGTGCTAACAGACCACCACCTAATTGGAAGACATGCCAGCAGAGAAGGAATGACTATTGTAAAAGCTGTCAAGAGATAGAAGGAGCTGCCGTGGAGCTTATTCTATGCGAATGCTGGGTTTTGTATACGGAATTAATTGCAACTATCGATCGAGGTTTTCTTGACGATGTCTCGGAAGTTGTATAAAACAAAAGTTTTTGTATTGATGAACTTCATCAGTAGCACATGATGATTCAGAGAGGACATAATGGAGTGAGGAGATTTCATAATGGGCTTTCTACAGACCTAGGTGCTCCGTCAGAGATCCACTTTGCACATCTATCCTTTCCCCAAACCTTTTCTGAATTCTTTATGTAGCAGCTTATTATGTCAGAAAATTATCCAACCTAGTGAAGTTCTGGCGGACGCCGATGACATCGATATCATTTGCCATAACAGATTGGAAAAAAAAGCGAATCAAATGAATTAATAGATATTCCGTCTATCTTGGAACCAGAGTAATCACCAACAACAACGTCCCACAACAAAAAAATCCAAGGCAGAAGGCCACAGGTGCAACATCGGACTTAGAAGGCAATTGAGAAGTAAACACAAAATTCTACAAGTCACTCATTATCCCTGGCGTTACGAGTTTTCGAGAGAAAGGTTCTATGGAAGAGTTATGGTCCTTTGCGCATTGGCAACGGCGATTACCGCAGTCAATGGAACGATGAGCTGTACGAATCATACGGCTTCCTTGACATAGTTCAGCGGCTACGCTGGCTAGGTCATGAAAACACTCCAGCTGTGAGAGTGTTCGGCGAAGTACCCGCCTGTGCAAGCAGAGGAAGAAGAAGACATTTACTCCATTGAAAAGACCAGGAGGAAAAGGACCTGGCTACACTTAAAATCTCCTTTTGGCGTCGAACAGCGAAAAAGAAGAACGATTGGTGCGATGTATCCGCGTAAGCTGTATCTACGCCGATAAAGAAGAAGTGAGGTACCGAAATAATTGTCCGTATATAAAATGGATTTCGAAACCAAGTGAGGTCTTACTAACCAACACTCGATAGGGGAAAGTACAAAGTTTATGAATATAATTTTAAATATTTGTTATGTTAGAAGTAGGATTTATAATTTTCATGTTTATTTCTAAGGTTACATATTTCGATTCAAACCGGTCAATCCCTGACACTTCTAGATAACAGGTCAACTTTAGTGATAAATTTCGCATATCGATATTGTGTATCAAAATGGAAAACCTAGTTTTATGACAGCTTCGAACTGTTGATAGTTCTGTTCTTGAAAGACAAAAATTTTAAATAATAAAAAGAATAAATTTTGATTTTCCGTCAACCGGGAATTGAACCTGTCAATATTCTGGTCATACCCTACTAAAATGTGTCGTTGATCCCCTCGCCGGTCATCACACCCACACGCCACTAATTATTTTTCTTATTTATTTTCCTTGTGGATTTTATCACACTTGTTTTACCCTATTTGCAAATAAACTTGTAAGAGCACTTCAAAATTTGATTGACATAATGCAGCTAATTCAGACATATCCACATAAGTTGCGGGCTTGTGGTAACTGTAAATGGCAGATGGAAAATTGCATTAAAGAATTGCTCTGCTTATAACGTTAAATGTAAGCGAAGCGTGTAGAATGCAGCAGACATAAATATGCAGTGCAACACACATAAGCCCATTATATAAATATATACTCCACAGGGAAATCAGATTCGAAATGCACTAGTTCGAAAACGAGCAGACTTGTTGTGACTTTTGAGAATGTAAAGTCACAAAGTTGTAAATAGTAAAACAGACATCACAATATGGATATCAATTTAAAGAGCTTTATGTGAGCTTACTGCTTAGAATTATGGTACAGTTGTTGCCACCTTTTTAGGAATTGAGAAATATTAAAATTGATTAATATTCAAATTACTAGGTTTAATTAGTACTTTTGTCTGAGTTATTGCTATCTGCAGGAAAATATTAAGTTTTGACATTTTTCAAAAGCGTTCACAACATGGGTGCGTAGGGATAGAGGTTTAGAATATTATTAATTGAAAATGTTTTTTAGAAAGGTTGCCACCTGTTTTAAATTGCAGTATAATAACATTTGGAAACTAAAGTAATTATAGTAATATGTACAATAAAATTAATAAATTTAAGAATTTTTTTTCTACAAAACAATTTTCAGAAGTGCTGCCACATGTTTGAAAATTTTTGCATAATAAAGATGATATACTAAAGAAAATATAACGTACAGCAAAATTTATAGATTTATCAAGAGTTACTGCCCCCGATATTTTGAGAAGAGCTGCCACCTGTTTGAAAATTTTAAGTTCGAATAATTTTTCGTAACCTTTATAATAAACATATGTATAGATCTTGAAAGTGGTTTAGAACGTATTTTGTTGAAATTAATTTTGTTTGCGGGGTTGCCACCTACATATTTCATTTATTAATTTTATAAAATGTATGAAGTAAGTAAGGTATTACAAAATAAAACAAAACGAAAAAAGTTGAAAAGAACAGTAGTGTAAAATATTTTTGAGATAGGTTGCCACCTGTTTAAACAAATTTATTTCAACTGAATTCAAATAAAAGACTATATTACAATATAATCATCAGAAAAAACACACATAAGAAAGTGTATGTAAAAGATCAGAAAAGAGTTGCCACCTATTTGGAAAATTTAATTCTAACAAAATTTTGTAGCAACTTCTCTTATCGAAATTTAATAGTCGATATCTCATACGATATCGAAAGTTATAGACTGCTCCCTAATTGACTTAAGTTGTATACTAGTCACTTTTTAATTTTCCTACAGGGATATTTTCGAATGTACTCTCTAAGTAGCACCTACATAAGCAGTTGTCTACTAAACATTTCACACAGATCCACAACCATTCACACTTTATGTGCTCATTGGAGCTCTAAGCATAAAATATATATATTATACACTCGCACATAGTCAGTGTATAACAGTGTCTACAGCGACCATATCATGACAGTAGAAATATATAGCATAGTGCTTGGCTGACGTTCTAGTCAACAGCAATCAGAACTGAAAGCAAACATGGAACATATGCAGGCAGACGTTTCCAAGAACGCAATAGAAAATATGTAAGAGTAAAATGCAGAAGAAGCGGATATGCGGAAATGACACAAGCGCATTCAAGATGGCGCGGTTTCCTTCGTCTAAGTTCATATAAAACAGACGCATACATGTGCCTTGAAAAAATTCGATGAGAAAATAGAAAGCAACTTCAGTTTATGTGCAAGTATAGGTTGTATGAGCAACTTATGCATTGATATAAACTAAATTATAGGCATCTTCTATTCGACACTTTTCTCTACGGTATGTTTTATCTCTAGGTAAGGTTAGTGAGTCAGGCTGATACTCTTGAAGTCACGAATGATCTCACTTCCACGCTATCGAAGAAGACTTTTCCAGCGATTGTCCTGTCCTTTTTTATTAAAGACTTGTACACAGTCTTCTACTTAAAGATCTGATATTTTAATTATTCTCTTTAGTTATTTAGTTGGGCGTTCGATTCGTCACTTTTCAAGTTTTGGTGTATTGAACAGTTTCTCTCACTATTCTATTTTTTCGAGACTTCAAAGATATTTTTAAAAATGTGTTAACTTACTGAGATGTGCACACTTCGGTCTATGGGCTTTTGAAAAGTCCTCAAAACTATACCCCATACAGGGTTGTCCGGAAAGTAATAGGACTGAGTCGATTTAAAAAAATGTATTAAACCAATTGTTACAATTCTGTAAAAACTTTCAAAGTAGGCTTCTTCTGTGTCGATGCAGCGCTGCCAGCGCGATTTCCAAGCATTGAAGGCGTCGCGGGGAGCATTCTCCAGAATAGCCTTGAGAGCCGAGGTGCATGCTGCTTGGATTCCCTTTCATCGGCCTTTTGAAGCAAGGTCCGGGAGGCCACATCTGGGCTGTAGGGCGGCTACGAAAGCATTGTGTTGCCAGCCTTGGTTAGCTAGCTGTTCACAATAAAGGCGGGGCGTTGTCGTGGTCAAACTTCTAATCGGCTGCGATTTGTTGTCGGACCTGATTGACCCTTCGTGTTAGTTTCTTGAGGGCTTTCACGTAAAACTTGGAGTTGACGGTTGTTCCAAAAGGAACAAATTCAGGGTGGACGATGTCTTTGATCTCAAGAAAGACAATGTTTTCACTTTGGATTTGCTCATTCTTTCGGTCTTCATCAGCGACCTCTTTCCGGCCCTCCAAAAAGGCCTGGTGCCACCGAAACACACCACTTCTTGCTAAAGCAACATCTGAGTAAGCCTGCTTGACCATATCAAACGTCTCTGTAGCAGATTTAACGAGAATTTAATCGCGTACCTCGGCTCTAAACACGTCGCGCGAAAATATTTGTCCTGACTCTCCAGATGCTCGGAGGCAACTGACCAGCCGCTCTTTCACTAGCTAGGCACACCCTTTACTGAGTCCAGTCGGTGCGCGCACGCTTCGAAGAGCAATCGCGGCGAAAGAAAATCAGTCCTGATACTTTCCGGATAAACCCTGAATGTATGTATATTAAAGATCTCATCCGAAATAGTTTCAGTCAAAACATTCAATCAAAGTTCCTAACTCAATTGTAATTCATACCAGAAATAAGGACATAGGTCTATACCCATCAATCAATTACCAAATTTGATAAATGAAGGTATTAAATGAAGAATGGTTTCGCACCGAAACCAAATCGAACTTTGAGTTTCTATAGATCTCTAGATTGGTGAGTCTGCGTTGTATTTCAGTTCCAGGTGGTTGCTCAATTTCGGCTTCCAGTGAAACTCCAGTTCCCTATCTCTCAGCGCTGTTCCAAAATTCAACTCTAATTCGGATCGCACTAATTTAAACTTCCAAGCAGTCCTGCTCAAGTGACCATGAGTTGGGATTACATATCCCAACAGCTAACTTCATATCAATCATAGAGCAAAAGTTTAGTAATACGAAAAAAGAGTTGTCACCATTGAAATCTAGCATAATACCTTAATATTTTTTCTACAGAAAGTTTATGTCAAAGTCTTATAAAACCACACCAGGCATTGATAATAATGGCACGAAGGGACTGAGAAGAGTTAAAGTTTCTACAAATTTTTAGAAACCACAGTGCTTCGGTTGAATAAAATTATTTAAAGACGATGAGATTTCGTGCAGACAGCACCGATTTGAGCATCGAAATAGGCTCCCCGGGCAACCCTACCATTTGTCACATTTTTTACTGGCTCTTATGCAATATAACCTTTATAAATAATAAGTTTTAAGTGCATAATTTTGCACGATTACATATATCCATGTATGCGCAGGCATACCTCGAGTGCACGTCTTCTCAATTACTGTGTCTCAAGTACGTTCCAACGAGCCGAACCGTTAAGTTTTTCAATCCAATTCAATTCAATTGAATTCAATCTGCAACTACCGCCAAATAAATGACAGCCAATTAACTTAAATGACATTAAAGTGATACGCGACGCTTTATCATATGCGCCTGCAGTACAGAAGCCAGTCTATGCAATCAGTCAGACAGCCGATAGGTGGTGGTGTGCCCACTTCGTGACTACACACACACTTCACGCGCGCAGACAACAGCCGTGTCACGTGCCATACCACACCTCAGCCTACCCACAATCTCTCATACACACACACATACCCACGTGACTACACTTCATCAGGCTACAGACACCTTTAATGCCGCCAGCTCCAGGCTGTCTCTATGGCATTGCCAGCGTGAAGTTTTCTTAACCTGGTTAGCAGCTGACATTGCGCGCAATTGAAAGTTGATGTTTTCAATTCATTTAAATTGCCGTTGTCGCTGCAGCAATGCGACGCTGCGGCTCTGCCCTCTCTCTCTTTTCGCAGGTTAGAGGTTGGGCCAATGTACCATCCGGCTGCAATTGGCAAAGTGTCAAAGGATAAATACTGCAGCAGGCGTTCTCGCCGGCACATAACGGTCTTGCGACAGCAAATGCAGCTGTGCCTCGGCGCCAACGGTAATGATGATGAAGTTGTGCCGTTAATAAAGCGAAGAAGTAGGCTTCCGCAGCAGCATGAGGTGGTGGTGAATATTGTTGTAGTGAATGGTGGTGGTACTGTGCTTGTTGCTAGGTAGTACCGGTGACGATGACTGGAGGTACTGAAGATGAATTTTAATAGAATTAAGTTTGAAGGGTGAGTATAGACAGATGTATTAGTGTTTTGAGCTGTACAATCTTCTAAAGAATGTACAGTTGCTGGCGTACGCCGATGATATTGATATCACCAACACCCGGGCCGTTAGTTCTACTTTCTCCAGACTGTATAAGAAAGCGAAACAAATGGGTCTGGTGGTGAGCGAGATCAAGACGAAATATTTCCTGTCATCAAAAAAACCTGCGACTTGTCTCCCACGTAACTGTTGACAGTAATAACTTTGAAGTCGTAGATAATTCCACCTTTCATGGAACCAGTATTAACACCATAAACAATGTCAGCCTCAAACAGGGAGAAGGAAGAAAGACTGGCAGGCTGAAGTAAAGTCGACTATATCCACACCAATAAAGAAGAAAATTAGTAAGTGTTTTCCTTTTTTGATAAAATGTTTATAAAGATGAATTTTATTTAGAGGGTTTCAATTCACAGAGTTGTTTCGAGGTTCCGTTGTATAGTTGCCGAGAAAAAGGAAAAATTAGAAAGGAGAAGTCGGAATCAGAAGAATGTGGGTTTTTTTTCTCAGAACTGCAATCAAAATGGTTAGCAGGTACGTTTTTTCTTTGAAATAAAGTGTTCGAAATGTAATTTTTTACTGTACCAGCCCTATTTTGTAGCAAGTGGACTCGTAAGAGGGAACAAGAGCTTATTGATTTTGAGTTTAGGATCTTATATCCAGCAGTTTTTCATGAAAAGAATCAATTTTGCATGCATAAATCTAAGTTCTTGAGTATTGAGTGTTATAAACCCCTCAATTATTCTTTAAATTTTTCATAAAAAAGTAATTTTGCGCAGAGTTGAAAGCCTGTTTATATAAGTAAAGTGAGTCTAGATGTATGTACACCTCGCTTAGGGTGAAATTATTATCTCGACCTTGGTTGACAGACCAGTGTGATAGAGACATTGCCCGTGCTATGGTTTGTGAATACTCGACTTGTTTTTCCTTGAAGAGGTTGGATTGTCACTAAACGTAGGAATAGGTTAGATTGAACACCCTAAAGACAGGATCTTTGTGGTATCGAAAACTTCCGACAAATCAAGTCCCTTAAAAAACTGCCAGGCCAATTGCTTTCGTTTCCAGCGTATGGCTAAGGTATGAAATCCAAAATATTTCCGTCTCAATCCAGAAGAGCTAAGCAGATTCTACCTTGTCTTCTTTAAAACTACTTCGATTGTTGACATCAGACATGGCTCTTAGCCTCACTGCAACGATCACAATTGAAGAGTGATAGCTCCCTGAAAAAATGAACCTTACTAAGGACAAGGATTTGATATTTTGAAGCGAAAATTAAAATATAAATATGTCAGTCCGGGTCATATTTGATCAGATGGTATAATAATAAATATTAGAGGTAACGCTGCGATGCTGTAGCCTTTTCAATTTTCTTCTGCCCTCCTTTGTTGTCCAATCTATAGAAGAAAATTGTAGACGTCACAACAGCTAAAGATAAAGGAAGACCGCGATCAAGATGAATGGAAGAACTCAATATAGAACGAGAAACGCGAGGAAGACGTGAGGAAGCTTTGCATACAAAATTATAAAGAAACCGCAAATGACCGAGATTTTTGGAGGGCACATATACAGCAGGCCAAAGCTCACAAGAAGCTGTAGCGCTATAATAACAGTCCAATGGATTTTATCGGCTATTTAATATATTTGTACCACTCATTGGATAGTTGATAGCAGATCTTGTCAAATCAGTCTCTGCGCGCATTTTGGATGTTAATCATCTTTTCATAAAGATCCTTCAAGCATTAGAAAGTATCATATATTATTTAAAACATCAAAATTACGGCTTTTAGTTCGCAAAATGATTCAGAAACTTGGTTAGATCAATTAATAGTTGTCTCTTTAAGAATACTCGGATTAACCAAGAAATGCTTGGATCCCTCTTTCGTAAGAATAAAAACTATACCGCGCTTCGTCATAACCTCAATTAAGCGCCTTAAGTTACACAATTAAATGAAAGTCTATAAGTCTTTCAATATGGCTACAGAGTTTTGCATCCCAGTCTACTTCTAAGCTCTTGCTGGACTTAAGCTAAACACGCACGTACGCAAAACCCCACAGTTAATCCAAAACACTCAGGCACAGACGAAGTTTCGAAACAAAATGATGAGCGAAATAAGAAAAGTAAAGTTCCGATTACAAAAGGCGAAGAAGAATAAAAATAATTAAGTAAATAAGAACAAAGAAAAAGAAATACTAAAGAAACACAATAAAAATAAAAGCAGAGGAGACAACAATGCTTACAAAAACAATAGGCAATATCATTAAGGACGACCCAAAAATAATAATGAGCCGGCGGAGACAATGACAACAAGTCAATGGGCGAGCGACAAAGTAAAGTAACTAAAAGCCAAGAAGGTGGACACGACTTGACGCACAAAGTCAATAACAACAAAACACATAAAACTTTCGCAATCAATTTAACAAAACAAACTCAAACAAGAAGCTAAAGGACAACGCACAAGGTATGGAACCACGGGGTCACATTAAGTTTAGCATGAGAAACAAACCCGCACACACACCAACACATCTATAGTTTGCAGTCTATTGAATGTTTTCGAAGAAAGATGAGTGGAGAACATCGGCAATAACAGTAGCTAACAACAATAAAAACCGCAATAACAATAATAGCAACAGAAGTGGAGACAAAAGGCAAGTAATGATAAAACAAGATTTGAAGTGGACAAAAAGCAGTCAAGTTGAAGTGGCAAATGTTAAAAGCGACGAAAGAGGTGGAAAAATAATAAAAATTAATTTCGTCTTTTATCAATAATATGACGCAGGTAAATAGACAATAATAGAGATAGGTTTTTGTAAAGCGATCGGACCGGCTCATGGGCATTCCGTTGGGAATCGCAGATCTGTAAGTAAAATCAGTTTGGCAATGAATGTTAAAAATTAATATACTTAATAGGCTGAGGCTATCCGAGCATGATTTTAATGCACGTGTTATTAAGATAACGGTTTATTGGATGATTGGTAGAAATGTCGCTTGTGTATATTCACAATACAGTGCCTAAGTGCCGCTAGAGTGTGATGAGTGAGCTACACGAAATTCAATAAAGTGTATTGCTTGGGAGGGTTAGATTAGCGTAAGTGTCGAATAGTATTTGGCATTTACTTGACATATTAAAGGTCTAAGAATAAAATTAACCTCAGCGCCAATGATTTCTTATTTTTGCAATTTGATGCCAATTCGAGATACCAAGTCCCTCCCCACTTGATCTCTCCAAACGCAGGTGAGGTCTTCCCCTTCCTCTGATTTCTCCGGCAGGTACTATGTCGAATACTTTCAGGACTGGAGTATTTTCATTCATACGGACGACGTGACCTAGCCAACGTAACCGCTACCAAGTCGCAAATGCCTGTTTGATAACAGGAGTTATTTCGACTTGCCATCGTTCACTACCAGACCCATTTACTTCGCTTCCTTATCTAGTGTGGAGAAAGTAGAACTAACGGCCCGGGTGTTGGTGATATCAATTCAACTTCCAACTATTTGAAAAATATATATTTATGTCTGACCTTTTTAAGCTGTATATTTACGGAAAGAGCTCCGCCTCAGCTCAGCCTCAGAGGTAAGCAGCATATACCTCTTTTCAGTTTTTTTCTTCCGGAGCTCTCCCTGAATGGTGTGTGGACACCCGCTAAATTCTCTTTTGTGGCTTTGGCTTACTGGTCACCGCTTTCCTACAGAGATAGCCAGCAATCTCTTCTTTCCGTATATCCATAATTGATCAATAAGTATTCAAAAATTAAAAAAAATTGCAATAATTGAAAAACGTAGTCGCCTTTTAGGCGCCCATAGGATTAAGAAATGATTTAAAAGCTAAGGCTTTTGAAAAGACAAACATTCGTACACAAGCAAATAAACAAAAAAATTAAAATTAAAACAAAAAAATTGGAAAAGTCAAGTGTAAACAAATTGAGTCATTTGGCGGTATTTTCCAAACGCTGTCACACACACACCCAAACACACCAACTCACCCACAGAGCGATATTTGGACATGCGAAAATATAAATACTTTTGTGCAACGGCGCGCCTCGATGCATGTATGTATATCTGTATATATGTAAATGTAGAAACAATGCATATATGTTGGTCTATATGTGTATGGTGAGTAATGGCAAAAGTTGCAGTTGGCAAACAGATTGCTTGCGTCGTCGGTGTACGGTGTGTGCCAGTCATCTTTGCTTTTCTAAAAACAGTGCGTATGTTTTATGCCTGTCTGTCTACACAGGCATATATATAGCATACATGCATGCATATGAACATTGTATAATATACATATAGAGATGCAGATATGCTCTTGTTGAGCGCAGATAAAAACTTTTTATTTATTTTGGTGTTATGTTGCAGTTTTTTCTATTTTATATACACACATGTACATATGTAAATATGTATAATGCATGTACATACATATGTATGTGATTTCTAATTTTTCTCTTTTCTCATGCCGACAAATGTTTTTTGGCAAACAACAACAACACTCCAATGAAGTTGCAAGCAAATGCGGCGTTCGCATTTTCATTTTCTTTTGTTTATTTTTATTTAGCAAAACGCAAAGTAATAAGTATGTGTTTGTATGGGCGACAGTGAGGATACACTTCCATAAAAGCGGATGAGTGAGCGCTTTTTTATTAGTATACTTTTGTGCGCGCACCATACACACGATGGCTGAACTTGTGGCGGCCATTTAATCATAGAATATTGTGATTTGTCAACATAATTGCATTTGCTTCCAAGGTAATGAAAGAAATCACTTTAATTAAGGCATTTTTTTGTGTGTTATATATAACAGCTAAAAGATTTTTCAATTATAATAAGTAAATACTGCCAACCTAGAGCAAAATAGGCAGATCTATTGCCTATCATTCAGCCAGATATAAATTATATAACCTTATGAACACAACTGACACTTTGTTTCCACCAAAGCGAATGGTTATAACAAGATGGTTTGAGTCTCGACACGAAGACCGATAAGTGTGCTTAAGGGTACTCGTTTGTTCTCTCTCCATTTAATAAAATTTTACCCAGGGTTACATGGATTTACGGGTTTCAAAAAATCGAATTTTTCATTGCCTTATTAAATTCTACAACTTCTCTTTAAAATATTGTCCCAAATTTTCAAGTTGATTGGAGTAATAGTTTCGGAGGTACAGTTTAGAACTTGTGCGCTCGTAGCTAGTTGGGCTAAGTGCCCCGTCTTTAAACGAGTTTTTCTCGAAACTGAGTTTTTGAAGTCGGTTCGCAAAGATTTTTCGAGTACTACTCAACCAATTTTCATTAAACTTTACACATGGCTATGAGATGCAATGTTTAAAGACTTGGACAAAGGATTTTTTTCCATAACCACTATTTGGAAAAAAAAAAACCATTTCACTGAAATTTTAATTTTTTTGTTAAAATGTCTGCCAAAAATCCAATTTTCAGTTTTTCTCCTTCGTCCAAATTCTAAGTTAAGGTTTTAACTAAAACACGTATATTTCTTTTTAGATGGTTCTGTGAGGAGTTATCCTGCCAACGCGTGCGCATCTTTTTTCCGAGGGGGTCACTGGAAATGGCGTCGCAATGGCCGAGTTTAAAATATTTTTTTGTAAAAATTTCAGAATTTCTTTGTTAATAGTGTATGTTTGTAACAATAATAAATTCTAATAAAATATTCCATTTTTAGTCCATTTTTGATATGAGAAAAAAATTGTTGAAAAAATGCTGTTTTTTACCCGAGGAAACTTGTTACATAAGTAACTTTAACCCTTAACTAGAACCAAATGACTACTAGCCGTTAAAAGTTTAAATAGTCGCATTATTTACACGCCAATATTGTAGATTTTAGGAAGATTCTCGAAAGAGATTTTTTAAGTAGAATATAATTTCCTAGACGGATAGCTGTCCAACCAGCTGTCAGATTAGATACATTGTTTTACATTTATGTTAAGTATACTTCGATAAACTGAACTAGAAAATAAATATTCAGAAACGAATTAAAACAAACAAGATAATAATCAGCAGGAACTGGATCTGAAACCGAATATAGGCTTGTGAATGTACACGGCTTTCACTACAACAATTCTTACATATGGAGCACTGGTTTGTTGCCCATCATTAATGAAACAATATAATGTCAGAAAATTAAATGGAAAACAGTTCGACTGATTCACTTCTCATATATGCTCCTGCAACCGCCACCCATAGGAGTTTACATACGGAAAGCAGCAGCATGTTCTGCTATAATAATTATGATTAATGTGCTTGGAATAGGAAGAGATATAGCGATATTCTGCACCAGTTCGGAACAAATTCAAATAAACCAGACTATATTCAATCAAGGTTAGATATCAAAAGTTACTTCCAGGGTAGAAAACATTCCAGAAGTGAATACAGAAGAGATTTAATAGTATTTCAAAATGAACTATTCGTCTAACGAACTCAACTAGGCATAGAAAAGGCCTGTGAAGTTTCACTATGTGAAGTCTACCATATAAAAGATAACCATTACTAATCATCGCCAAATATTAATTGTAAAGTAGTCGACACGTGTAGGAAGACTTTCAGTTCACTGTCAGATCAACTCCACTTGTCCATAATTTAAGTTCCCAGTCACAAGAATGTTTTTGGTAACAAAAAGCGGACGAGTTCGCCAAGTCAAGAGCCTCTCTAGACGAATCCGATGGAGATATAATATCTTGTGCGCTAAAAACGATCAAGCGGGAGCTCAATACACAATTTGAACAAATATCTCAGAATAGATGGAAATTTATAACCAAATGTGATATAGCGAAGCAGATATGACCAAAAATATATCCAGACACCAAGGCCTTATGAAATAGGTTAATGAAATAGGTTTCGAAAAAATATATACAAAATATATATTGCAGAACATGTGCTAAAAGTGGGAATATCTCATAACAATATTTGCCGCAACCCTGAATGTCTTTCTACAAAAAGTAAAACGAGATAACAATAATTAAATGTTTTACGATAATGTACCAAAATACCTACCTACCCAAACTCCGACAGATGATCATTTAATAACTTACACTGAAATATCGGCATCTGTTTTATTTTCTAATCTCTTACACGCTTTCAGAGCTTACATCTGTATTTTAAAGAAAATACAAAGAAAATAAACTATGAACCTTCCCTTAAAGGCGTATTGGTTTCAGCAGAAAACTTTTTTGGCTCGTACTTTTGGTGACAGAATCTTGTCGGGAAATGGGACTGTCAATTGGGTTGATGTTCTTATCTTTTGACCCCATTAGACTACTTTTTATGAGAAAACGTTAAGATAATGGTCTAGTATGCTGAAAAACTAGTAACCCCGGTTCACTTGGAAACCAACAGACTATGAGTTTTTGAGGGGCGGCCCAAGCAGACGGGCTATGTTGGAAGAAAGTGAAGCAAAAATGGACCAACAAAAACAAAATGAACTTTCCAGGAATCAATCACCGGAACCATTACACAAAATTCAGAATTAAAATTTATTTTTTTCCGTTTTCAATAACAATCCCTGAAGGTAACGTATGAAAGATGGCTAACAGACTGAATATCCACAAAGAAAATACGAAGAAGAAGGCACTAAGAGGCAGATGACTGCAGTATATGTATTCCTCAATCCTGCCGAGTTAAAAATATTACACTGGCCTACAAAAACAAAATTTTTTTGTTTGATGCAGCTCTGTGTGCATCAATAGTCGGTGTAGTAGGTGGGATGAACCACATTCCCAATACAAGATTTTTTTTTCTTCTTCCTTATGAACAAGAGCTGATATGGAAAATGTGACTTGTTTTCTCGTATCAACTCACAAAATACATCCAAAATCAGGTATAAAATCTTAGGCATCAAAATGAGTGTAGGCCAGTGTTATCTGGATGTCGATAAACCTAACTATCATTCAAAAAAACCTAATCAATGTTTCATTATCCTTCTTTGAGTTTGAATGTAAATGTGTTGATCGGATTCAGATCGATATCTCGAAAACTGTGATATTAGGCTTTCACGACATTCTGGACAGTTTTAAGCAAATGTGTTTATTTCGGAACCAGCGTCAACACCGGATTGCCTGTCTAAATTAAAGAGTACCAAGAAGTAAAAGAAGAAATACGATTACTGTGCTTTTGAAGAATTACAAAACCATGTTTTTGTACTTAACATTTTCCGCGGAGAAGCTGCCATCGAGAGCAAATTCAAATTATATTCTCCTCGAGGAAAATCATAGAATATAATCTCTTGCGAGAGTAGTTGTTCTTTATAATTTAAAAATCTTACCTAACTAACTGGAAAAGAGCTGATAACAAAAGTGTGGAACCTTATTTAGGCATATAGGTATGAGAGCTTAACTTTTTTTTTATGACTTCTCATACCTCAAAGAGAGAAACACCTCTACTGTGATCACTCCATCAAACCCCGAAATCTGAAGCGTATTTTAATGACCTAAGATAACAAGAATCCTCCATCAATTAGAAATATCAACAACATTCGCATTGAAAATAATGTGAGGGAATCTCTGAGGTACACAAATCCATTACCACATAACCTTCACAGTTATATTTAGAATATTTGAGTTCATTTTTGTTTATGAAACTTGGAAAAAAATGCAGTGGGAATACAGTGATTGGGATTAATTTGCATAAAAGCCCAATTAGACGCCTATCGCCACACACGGCTGCACGTAATAAATTAAAATTCCATATCAAGCCTATTATGGAGTTGCAACAAGCACATCATCAAACACCCACACACACACTCGCGGGAACCCAACACTTTCAGGAAATTGTTAATTTACTAAATTGCGGTTGCGCAGCAGTGCGTAAATTAGCGAATGTGTGTAAAAGCAAAAAACAAAAAAAGTACGAAAACAAAAACAATATTCTATGTTGCAACGACGTTGGTAATAAATTTGAAATAAAAATGTGACAAACACATATGTGGCGGTAAAAAGCGTGTATGGAGCGATATGTGTGTGTGTGTGTGTGTTATAAAGTTGCAATAACAGTAAAAAGCTTTAAATAATAAAAATATTGTCAACATTTGTCCTTTGCGGTGTTTGGCGCGTGCAGTTTTTAATTTTATAGATGTGACGTTCGCAGGCGAATCGGTGGGGGGAGGCGGAGGGTCGTAGAATCCTGTATTAAGATAGTTTATACAAATTTTTAGAATATTTAACTCTACCGAAAAGAAATTTAAAATAATAAATACACATTTTTTTGAGGCAGTGGCAATCCTATTTATAACGGATGATCCAATTCGAGGTTCACTACTTTTTTAAAGAATAAAGATAGAAACTTTCAAATTTAATGGAGAATGTTTATTATCAATTGAAAGAACATTCTTGGCATTTATTTTTTGAAGATTATCTCTTCAAATGTTGGTGGTGGCTATGTTTCAGATGGTCTATCCATTAAGTCCAGTTTTCAATAACCATTCTAGCACTTCGACTGATAACTGGCGAATGACACACGTGATGTCTTGCTCCAAGGCCTGAATCGAAGCGAAATTTTCCGCCTAGACTTTAGACTTTATAATATATATCCTCACAGGAAAAAGTCTAACAATGTGATATCACATGATCTTCGTGGCCAATCGACCGGCCCAAACCATGAAACTATCTGCACACCGAAGTCTTCTCTCAATAAATCTATTAATGAATGCGATGTGTGGGAAGTAGCGCCGTCTTGTTGAAACCAAATGTCGCCGAGATCACGAGCTTCAATTTGAACATCAAAGATCCGATTATCACGGCGCGATAACAGGCGCCGTTGACGGTTACGTTCTCATCGGCATCATTTTTGATTAAATATGGACCGAGGATTCCATCGATCCACAACTCACACCAAACCGTTTTACAGCTTGTCAGGACTTACACGTCAAAAAAAGGTTACTGGAAAGGCTTGGATCACCCGTTAAAACTAAGCTTTTGGCCCGCCCTAAACAAAGATGTCGAGTTACTTGCTGATGGCTAAATTGAACTTTATATTAATCCGATGAAGGCAACTTCCTCACCTCCAGTCAGGAAACGATAAAGACCATTACCGGTTGTAACAGCCAAAGTTAGTCAGTAATGGCAGTAACATAAACAGAAAGTACCAAGCAAAGTACCCAAAGCACGATATGGAACCGTCCACCTCCAAAGCAGAAAAGAATTTCAACCAGAGTACTCTGGCTGACAAAGCGAGGTACAACGCCCAAAAAGGGAAAAAATTCCAAAACCAATTGAGGAAAAGTTGGTCCGGAGGGCAGTCTCGGCAAGAAAACCTATGATCAGGCTTCTAACAACTCAGTTGACGAAGAGGAGATAAAGCGCCATATACAGATTATAACGGAGTACGGAAGTTTTTGGCAAAGGTGTCAATCAGGGCCTCCCGCGGAGACCGCCTAAAGAAACACGCATGAAAGAAATCGCTCCCACAATGAAACATTGGAAACTCTGCCCAAAACTCTTAAGCACAGGCAGCCGAAACAAACAGCTAGATACTTTTGTGATGTGGCCAGGGACTGCCTGCAAATGTCTATAATAGACGATCTATAACAGACAAAAACTCACCAAACAACATTCAAGAGAGATGGGTGGGGATTGATGCCAGATTGTCGAGTCTAGTGCTAGGCCACGTTCTCGACAATCCGGCGGATCCCCATTCAGAGCTTGACTCCTGTGAAACTTTTACAGGGCAACTAAATGTGCGGACCAGGCCTCTTTGGATTATCTGGCGGGTAGTCTCGCTAAAATTAACAACGCCTTTGAAGGCCTCAAACCGAGGCTTATATCCACCAAGGATATACCAAGAGAGGTTTCCCCCTCAAAAAGAGCCAAGCTGCACAACAAGTCTGTACCAGGACGACTCCTTAATAAGGTTGAGAAAACTAATATGTCGAACAGACCCACACTGGTGGCAATTTACAAGAATCGAATCTTAATCGAAAGCTAGCAACAAGATCAGTTTTGGTATTCATAAAGCCCGGCTTTCAAAACGACAAAGCGGTTGATGAAGAAGACACGGAAGAGGTCGACGACACGAAAGAAGTTAATGACAATAGTCAATTGCTGAGAAATGTTGAAAAACACCTGGATTTCTGACCGACTTTGACATGGTTTTTTCGGTTTTTGGCTCACTTCTGGAGCGGCATTCAATAGAAGTTGGACAGTTTCGACGTCATAAACATAAACCCACGTGTGGTCACCAGTAGTGATGCGTTTGATGAATGAATGGTCGTCAGCTAAGTTGTCAAACAAGGTCGCTTTTGCAAAAATTATAGGTCCATGAACACCAAAAAGTGTTATTTTCGCGAGCTGAAGCAAAATTTCATTTATGACAAAATCACTGTTTGTAAGTAGTGTTTAATGTTAAACACCAAAATAGTCAATAAACTCGAGTTTATGGTGTCACAAACTGAAAAAATTCAAATTTCACAAGAAATTCGTTAGTCCACCCTCCTAAAGAGTTGCCAACGCCGCCACTGTGCGCGTCAACTACTCTAAAAAAGCATCTAGCGGTGCATATGCTTTACGCAAATAATTTTTTCTCTAAATGTACGCGCGTGTGAGTGCGCATTTGTTTTACAATTTACATTGACATATGCTGTTGCATGCCACAACTGCGCATGTGGTTGCTAGTTGCAACATACGTTGCTGCATATGCATATACTCACATGCATACGTGTATATGTGTGTGTGTGTGTGTGTTTTGTCAATGCATTTTTCATATTTCCATTTTCATTTTATATTGCACCGTTATAATGTTAGTATTTACGAGTGCGAGTATGTAGTGGTTTTACGCTTCACCTCCACGCATTGTTGTTGCCGTTGTTGCCTTTGTCGCGCAAATATTTCAACAACTTTATAAATTTGCCAACCAGCGAGAGAGCAACACACACACACTCACACGCGTTTGCTTTTGTCATTGGCGTGTGGATGCAACAGCACACCTGTGTTGCAACTTGCAACCACAAATGGAGTGGTAGGGTTGACGTTGTTGTTTTTTCTTACAGTTTTCGATTTTTTTTTTGTTAACGTATTAAACTGCCACATTTTGTGGCACTCGTGAGTTTATTTAGATAATAATAATATGCGGTTATATTACAATTTATTATTGTTCTTGTTGTTGTTTTTTATACTCTCGCACCGTATTGTAATAGAGCATAATGTTTTTGTTCACCGAACGGATGTTTGTAACCACTAAAAACAATCGAGCGAGTTAAAAATTTATATACATACATAAAGGGTGTTCCATTTCGAGGTTCCCTATTTTTTGAAAGAAAAAACTCAGGCTTAATTTCTTCTCTGAAATGCCTTTCTCTCTTTTTCTCTGCTATCACTTTTATAAAGTGTGACCATTTCCAGGTTCTCTAATTTTTGAAAGAACCTTCTTTGTCATTTATTTTTTGAAGATTTTCTCTTTCAAATGTTGGCCGCGGCTACGTCTCAGATGGTCCATCCGTTGAGTCCAATTTTTAATGACTCGTTGGAGCATTTCGACTGGAAATTGGCGAATGCTACACATGATGTTTTACTCCAAGGCTTGAATCGAAGCTTTATACTTGTAGCAGAGTCGAAAGAGGACTTTACTTCTCAATTGCCTACTCAGTCCGAAGTAGCACCTGTTGGCAAAAGTTATTCTGCGTTGGATTTCGAGCCAATTATTAAATTAAAATTTTCCAACATATAGCGACTCTTCATTTTAATTTCGAAAGTAAAAGGTCAGGAAATTTATCGCAATCTGCATTACACTTAGCGAAGTCAACAACCCCAAGGCTCATTCTCACCCCAAATATTGTAAACCACGCTAAAGGCAAGCGAAAAGGTCATTGATCTCACCAAAGGTCATTTGAATTGGATTGGATTGTTATTGTTGAGGATAATCAAAAGAGTCATTGAGTTCAACAAACAAACAAATTGTTGATCTCAGTGTTGTTGTCTTCGCTACAAAGAAGCGAAAAGGTCATTGACCACACCAAAGGTTCGCTGCAAGGATTTTTGTTCAGACTAAACCTAAGCAAAAAGATCAGTGACCTCTAGAATTCTTGTTGACCTTGCCAAAAGTAAGAATGGTCGAAATCAAACTATACGAGTAATATCAAGCCACCATATGCGTACCTCGGTATCAACAACTGACTTTTTATCGAAAATATGAGTGAGATATATTACTGAAATACAGATACATTATTGAGAGCATCTTTTCCGCACAATAATTCGTCCAAAATGAGTAAAATCAAGTCAATCCTTTGAATCACAAAAATCGCGGAAGTATAAAATTAACGGTTACACCCGAACTTAGCACTTACTTACTTGTTTTTATTATCTTGTCTGAAGTACTTATTTGCCTATCCATTGCATTTTGGTTGTGGTACGCAATTTATTTATGTTGCAACTAAATTGCATACAACAAAATTTTCGAAATTGCTTTTGGGAGGAAGCAGTGATTTATTAATTAAAAATATTTTGATTTCATTTGGTATTACGTCAGTAACAGATCCATTGGGATTAGTTAATTTTCTGACGATTTAACAGCCAAATGGTTGCGCATTGGCCATTTCAGTTTTGAAATGAGCATACGGTCTAAATTATAATAAAACCTAAAAGTTTAATTTCCTGTTATTTGACATAAGTACATCAATGCAACGCTGGTTATGAAACGTCTCTGCTCTTCTGAAACAATTTTAAAATATATTTCATCATTCTGAGGGTTTTTATACCAAAATTATAAAACTATTGGATCTTGCTTAAGGACACGGAATTAAATGGCAATTTGATTCTGAAAAGATTCTTCTGGAGAACTGAGAAGTACATTACTTGCTCAGAGAAAAAATAGATCGGAGGTATATCGATCGATAAGGGTAATCTAAGTATTGGATTATATACTTTTTTCAAAAGCCTCTTTTTGACAGATCACGCGTAAGTCAAGTCAAGCTGTCAAGTTATTTTTGTTCTGTATTGTTTGGCATTTTATTATGGAAAGACCTTCGCCTAAACAACTTTTATAAATCGTTCAACTTTATTATGAAAAATCACGTTCTATAAATAATGTTTTTCGCGCGCTTCACTCAACTTATGATCAAAACAATCGGCCTACTGAGCGTACTATTCGCAACACCATCACCTATCTAGAGACCCAGCATTCATTATTGGATAATATTTGACCGAATAGACCACGTCCAGAACGCAGTGAAGAATTTAAATCAAATCAAAAAATAAATGCCAAAGAATGTTCTTTCGAATTATAATAAACTCTCCCCATTAAATTTGAAGTTTCTGTGTTTTTCCATTAAAAAATTAGGAAACCTCGAAATGGGTTTTTAGCGAAGGTCTGATGGAAAAAATCACTAATGAGTTAAATTGAGAAGACGACTACAATAGCCAATACATAGATGGTAGTTACAATTGCATCTTTCAGGTGAATATTGTGGTTATAACGGTAGGTATCAAGGAGGTTTCTAGGTTAACCATGAATACTGTAGAACGTAACAAAAATGTTAACGCTTCATACACTGCCGTAATGTCCCTTTAAACGTTGATTAAAGCAGTGGATGGCAGAGTAAATTGTTTAGGGTTGTGGAGTACCACAAATAAAAGACATAACTCAAAAATTCGAAATAAGGTGGATGATCCTTGGTCTTCAACCTGTTGTGAAATGCATACTTTGCGCGTATTAATTAAAAACCAAAACTATTCAAACTTAAACTCTTGTTGAAAAGTTAAGTAGGGCACTGATCGATGAACTGGCGGGGCTAAGTAATGGTTCGGAAAATCTAGAGGAACATACTTGCGGAAGCAATTGTTCACCCATGACTTGTCTTGTCCTCGAAGCAGTTATTATAGCCAATTTATGGAATAGCCTTCAATGTGCTTAGCGATTCCTGTTTAATGTCTTCAATTGACTTAAAACGGTTACCCCAGAGCGGGCGTTTGAGTTTGCTAAATTGACAGAAGTCACACCGAGCTAAATCAGGCGAATATGGTTATTATATTAAAAATTTAACGAATAACTCACCAGGAATCAAAAACCTAGATTCCGTACTCTATTTACGAATAGCTTCGCGCAAACGACGCGCAACACCCAAATAGTATTCCTTGTTGACAGTGTGGCGGGTTGGAAGTAGTTCGGAGTGCACCACACCTCGATAACCTTGATTTTTGACGTACTTTCACTTTCCTTAGGCCCAAATGATCTTCCAAATGGGTTTCACTAATCTTTCCGTTATTCAACACGTTCTAGATGCTCTTTGAATAATTTGTGGCAATTAAAACACTTGCTTACGACAAAAAATTATCACCGAATAAGGTCTTTTTCAACTTTCTAAAGGTTTCGGCGCCAGAAATTTGATTCCTTCTTCTGTGTGAATGATTTCACTCGTCGTAAAAATCGCCGAATGCACTTCCTGTACTTCAGACAGACAAGCTAAAAGCCAATGATTCGACGAATGGGTTTTAGCGCGAAATTTAAATTAAAAAGTCTCACTGTTTTTTCCCCACAGCAGTACATACATACACATATAAAAAACTCTAAAATTATATAAAGCAGAAGAAAGTTCAAAAGTGAATCAGTCAAGATATACACGATCTATGATCCATAGATAAAATTAGAAACGGACTTATTCACTTAAAATTTGAGCGGCACAAATCATTCAGTGAATGTCATGCAGTCATCAAAAGACTCATGCAAGTCGTCCATACACCTCCGTTATTGATGACAGATCAACTCATCGAATTTCAATTACTGTTATTGGTATCAAAAGAGCTTGATAACATGGCTGGGAAGCCTATGAGCTGAGGGTGTATAAAGACCACGTCGAAACTATCAATCAATCTAGTGAAGAGCGCTTCAAAAACTTAACCGAAACTGAAAAAACTCAAAATTCTCTGAAGGCAGTGAAGACCATCCTAGCCGAGGCTTATAACAGGTCAATTAAAGTCCCCGGTCTGGCACATAGATGGCGCCACTAGAATTAGATTCATATGATTTTTAATTAGTCATAACCTTCAAAAACTGAGTAAATAATTTTTCGAATCAATGATTTGTGAATTGTATCATTTTGAGTGAATCAACTTTTGTTATTGTGAAAAAAAGGATAAAAAGGTGTTTCGCTTGTTGATAAAATATTGCTTTTTGAAAGAAAAAACTACAGTTGAAGCAAAAACTTGGCTTGATAACGAGTTTCCGAACACTGCGCAGGAAAAGGTTGTTACCAACGAAAAGATCAGAAAAGTCGCCAAACTAATTTCGGGTGACCGTAAAGTGAAGTTCGAGATAGGTGCTCTAAAGATATCAACTGAACTGGGTTAGAGAAGAGAATCACTTTTGGCCAAAAACAACGATCTCCAAATCTGTCGACCACCGACTATTTCCTGTCCTGAGGTCTCAAAAGAAAGAAGAAATTTCCTCCGACTGAAAAGGTGATCGCCGAAACTGAGGCCTATCTTGAAGCAAAGAACAAATTGTGTATCGAAAAGTTGGATGGTCGCTATAATCAGTGTACCACCCTTGAAGGGAACTGTGTAGAATAAAAACAAAACAAATTTGGCAAAAAAATGTGTTTTATCATGTTATGCCGGGTGCTTTTCAATTCATGACCAGATGATAGAACAAAAATCTTCTTCAAATTGTTTTAAAAAAATTCCATTACCCAAACTCGAAGACCGACTCTTTCTTGAAGAAATGTATTAACTCAATATTTTTTAAAGCAGAAGCACTAAAAGTGTTGCCCTACTCTTAAACCTTTTCCGGACTTCAACGCCACCAACATCACGTCCAGCTCATTCATACGCCCCTATTTAACAGCTTGGTCTCTTATTCCAGCTCACCGACCATCTCACTATTTGTATTTGTTGTTTTGGTTAGCACAAGTGCACCAACATTGGTTTACGCGTTTCCCGGGTCCACGTGACAATACAACACTGGCCAATATTTGTGTGCAAACAACAAATGAAACACACACACACACATACATATATACAAAGAGAGACAGCCGCAATCGCACACAAATGTGTAAACAGCGCTTATTGTGCATGTGTTTGTGTTTGTGCAGCTCATTTTGTATTTGCTTGCAGCAGCTTTGTAGGAGGAGATTGCATTGGTGGCTATGGCAGCGGTGCCGACTGCGCTGCTTACCATTCATCTGTTTCCTATGGAGGCGGAAACGGAAGTACAATAACAATAAATGCCATGCTAAGGATAGCGTTGATTTTTCATCGACATTGTTGGTGCTGTTTGTGTTGTTGTTGTTTGCTAACGAGTGGCCATTGTTGGCATACACATTAGCCATGGCGTTGGCCGCTGTCGATTTAGGCGGGTGTTTTCTTTGTTTGTCAGCTTACAATACGTTTGTTGGTTGTTTTTTGTTGTTGTTGATGCATTGATGCCACACGTTTTGTCGCGCTCCATTGCCATTTATTTCACAAACACGAGTGGCGTGCGATTATTTTTGAAAAATAAAATGAATTTTCTTTAAATTTTCATTTCTCCTTTTTTCATTTTTTTTGTTGGCCCAAATTGTTGTTGTAAACGCATCAAAACAATGAGCTTGTGAAAAACGGCACCTTTCAATGCAAACAATGATGGTGTACAATTGACGGTGTGAATGCTGAATGACAAAACGTTCTCATATTCGCACAAAGAGATAAGAGCCGTTGCCGTTGCTTTTATTTATTTGTAGTGGTTTGTATGTGTGACAAAGCATAAATGCGTTCAAGACATTTGGAGCAATGATTTCAAGTTCTTGTGGTTGTTGTTCATTGCTCTACTTTAGCTATGAGAGTCCATAAAGGTGAATTCAAGTTTTGTGGGATTCTTAAGACTCAAGAAGAACTCGTGGTCCTGACCACAAAAATCAAAAATCAAAGCATCAAAAATCTTTCTTAGAGAAGGTCTAGCAATAAAAAATCCATTACATGAAGCCACTCTCATAGCAACCATCGCTCATATTGATAAAACACTGGAACACTCGATTATCACACGATTAAGGCGAAATATTCACGAGCAAAAGCTATCGCGATGGTTAAAAACGGATAGTAATCACTTAGTGCCAGATCTGGCCTTTAGGTTGGATTAGGACAGGCTAATCTGGTAGGCCAAAAAGCCACGAATAGAACACTTTTGGTCCAGATGGAGTTCAGTTTCTAGGTCCACGAGGAGTAATCATCTTTTAGGATGCCTGCGCTTGACTGCGGCTTCATTATCGATACTTCCTTCAGTGTATCATACCATGGGGACCCCACATGCTTACAGCGTAGTCGCACCAACGCTCCATTGAGATCCTCCATTGTTTCCCTGTTGCCTTTCTCTAGACATATTCTGCAGTCTTCTCGACCTTTCTGTCCCATTCTGCGGCCGTGTGCCGCCAACAGACAGTGATCAGTTAGTATTCCGATCATGTTCCTACAGTCTCTTCTATCGAGTAACAATATGAATTTTGTGTATTTCCGAACTACCGTTTTGCACATGAGTTTTACAGTTATGTACCCAGGCAGCTCGTTCCATCGGTTTTACCTTCAACATAAGATTACTGTACATTTTTTTCGCTAAGATCTAAGGGTTAAATGTGTTATCTATCATTGGATCTCATCTCTCTCATACCTACTTCCCTGCACCTTCTACATGTATCATCGTTAATAATGCTCATATGGATTCCATGTGCTCCCAGTAAGGTGTGACTAGGCCAACAACCGTCCTACAGTATTTTCGACTGTATGAATAGAAAACTTACCCCCTTGCACATGATCTTGGCGACTGTGCATGCCTCTAAGACAGTCCATCTGTCAGCCTTTTCGGAAATTTGGTTGTGGATAGTTAAAGAGGAAAGCGAGACGCATTTGCTGACAAATATGTAAGAGAGAGGTCGAAATGCGTAAGTACGAAGAGCTTGGCAAGCTGGCCGACAGGGGTAATGATCGAAAATTCTACGAAAACATGCGGCGATCGCACGAAAGCATGACGGACGATTAGAATTTAAGTCTGCTTTACCCAATCCACAAAAAGGGAGACCCCAAAGTCTGCGCCATCTACCGTGGGATAAGCCTCCACAACATCGCGTATAAGGTTCTATCGAGCGTATTGTGTGATTAAAGCCGCCGTCAACAAACTAGGAAAGGACCCTTGAAAAGAGAATGGACATACACCACCTAATTTACAATTTCAAAGCTGTTTTTGACACAACGCAAAGGTGTGTAAGCTGACGTTGGTTTGGAAAGAACTTCTCCGATTCCAAACGAAGTTTCAGAAAAGGCGACTACCTATCGTGCGGCTTCTTGAATCAACTCTTGGAGAAAATAATCCGAGCTGCAGAACTAAATAGAAAAGATACCATCTTATATAAGAGTGTACAGCAGCTGACGTACGCCGATGATTTTGATATCATTGGCCTCCACAACCGCGCCGTTAGTTCAGCTTTCTCCGGAATGAATAAGGAAGCGAAGCAAATGAATCTGGTAGTAAATGAGGGCAAGACGAAATATCTCCTGTCATCAAACAAGTAGTCGTTGCAATCGTCACTGGCTCCCACGACACTGTTGACAATCAGAACTTCGAGCTCGTAGATAACTTCATACATCTTAGCACAAGTAATAACAGCAACAATACAAAATAACTCTTGCCAACAGGTCCTACTAGGCAACTGAGAAGAAAAATCCTTTCTCGACGAGCAGAGACCAAAGTTTATAAGTCACTCATCATCCCCGTCTTCCTATATGGTGCAGATGCATGGACGATGACAACATCTAGTGTCCGCCGGGGGACGCAGACGAAGGTGAAGACCTCCATTCTGTTGGAAACACCAGGTGCAGAAGGACCTCGCTACACTTTCAATCTCCAAACAGTGAAAAGGACGTTCTTCTTTTGGCGCGCTGTTGCAAACTCGGCTATAATCACGTAAAGAAGAATAAGAGACATAGTGGGCGGAACTAACGGCGTTATTTAATTTTAGAATATAAATCTGCCTTCTCTTTGTTATATCCTTTTCGCAAAATGGTTGTCGAGCTTATTTATATTTGAATTAAATTCTGTTTTCCTGATCCGTCGAACCTCAAAATTAAAATATAATACCAAACAAGGAACTCTTAAGCCGCTTGACGGCATGCAGTTGAATTGGAAACTTTTCAACCCCAACGATAAGTCCAACGCCAGCGTTACGAACAAAATATGCAACAACAACTGCAAACAAAGTGATCAAAACTGAAAATACCTTAGCGCAACTTTTCGCCGAGGCACACTAACGATTGCACACTTAAAGTTCCGTTTGGGCTACATTTCGCTCACATAATTTTTATTTTTCACAATTACACCAACTTAGTACCGTTCGTTCGTTGCCGGAATTTCACGTTGCCGCAGCACAAAGTTTCGCGCAATAGCAAAAATACACGAACACTTGCCGAGTTGAGATTTTCAAAGAGCACACACACACACACACAAACCAAGCCAACAAGTCAGAAACAAGTGAATAAACAACAACAATGTTGGCAACAATCGCAGCATTACCATAATCCAAGTACGAGTACGAGTTGCACGGCGAAAAGTTTCCTCTTAAGCCCCTCGTACACTTCCTCGTACAAAGCGGTGGGTTGTGCGTCTATTTCGGATTTGGGATGTCGGCATGACGGCATGACGGCATGACGGTGACGGTGGGGGCGATGCTTGAAATTCTAAACTTTATCTAAGTCGCCACCTGCAGTTGATGCAGTTAATTAAAAAGTATCATGGTCACAAAACTGGATAGACCAAGACCAAGCCGAGCATCGCATGCGAACAAACCATTTCCCGTTAGCAGGGAATTCCGGCTGACCTAACAAGTGTTGCGCGCTGTACTTATACTTGTACTTGGAAGTCAAGTTTCAAGTTTCAAGTTGTAACTCATCGCAAGTCAACGCAACAATGGCATAACGGGATGTGCAGGGAGTGAGTGGAGTGGCGTATAGCGCCAGTTTCTCGAGAAAAGCCATCGTCGGCAATTCGCATTGTTGTTATTTCTGTTTATGTAAGCGTAAATACAGTTTCCCTGTGTTGTTTTACTTAATCCCTTTTCGGAAGTTATGTCTGTTTGTAAATTAAATTTTAATTAAGGGAAGCATTTAGTAGGTCGATATTCTCGTGGCGCTAATTGCGTGGCTAATAATTACCGTTATGAAGGCTTGAGTACGGAAAATCGTTTGTTGAAGAAAATTGATATGAATTGAACTTGAGCTAGGCGCTTATTGTAAGCCATAAAAATGATTTTAAAAACTGCCTTCTGAGGGCAAAAAATAAAGAAATGAAATTTGAAACTCTTTCAAGACTTTGAAGATTCATTATTTGTGAGATCTGAAGTTTATTTTTAAAGTGTATGGTCCCACAACCTTCCCACAACCAAATATTGAATAGATCCATATGAAGTCTTATATTAATGGTTACTCAACTTGCCATCAATTGGCATTGCAGTGGAAAGCTGGGCAGCGAAATCAGCTGCAAGATTGGCGACGCTGGGCGATTTTCCACAAGAACGACAAGACATAGCTCGAAAGGCAGAGGGTCGGTGAATAAAATAGACCACATAACTTCACGCTTTAACTGCGAGTGAAGGTTCAAGTCACTCTAAAAGAGGAGCGCAAGTCTCAACATATACACGGACGGACCAAAAATGCTTGATGGAATGGGCGCGGTGATCTATTGTACGGAGCCAGATCTCCGGCAGCTTGAAAAGTTATTGCAGTATTTTCCAGACAGAGGCCAGGCACCTGTTATTCCGCGTTGGATTTCGATGCTGACATTGTTGTTGCTGTTAATACTGGTTCCAAGATGGACGAAATTATCTACGACTTCGGAGTTCTGATTGTCAACGGTGACGTGGGAACCAAGTGGCGAGTGCGACGACTGTTTGTTTGATGACCGGAGATATTTCATCTTGCCCTCATTCACTACCAGACCCATTTGCTTCGCTTTCTTATCTAGTATGTAGAAAGCAGAACTAACGGTGCGGTTGTGGAGGCCAATGATATCAATATTATCGACGTACGCCAGCAGCTGTAACCTCTTATAGAAGATTGATTCACCTACAGAGTGGAACAATTTTAATAGGGATCTGATATAGAATTTTTTATATCCGAAATTTCGACTGGACCGGATAATTATTTAATTTGAATGGAATGTATTTTCGTACTAAATAATCATTTCCACAATAAAGCTTTTGCGAAGTAAGTTCGGTAATGTTGTCAGATGTCGACTCGACTGTCGGACTCTGTCTATTTCGTATAAAACAATAAAATTTGGCATAAAATGGTTAAGCGCCTATTCTCTACGATTTTCAGCATTAGGCAGTAACAGTCTGTTCTTAACAACTTAGTCAATGTGACAATATAGCACCTGGTTAACGGTAAATGCACAGTAGCCACAAAGCATTTCTCACAAAAATCAATGTTTCAATTTGAGCAGCGTTTATTTATCCGACCAATTAGTCATAACGGCACTTGAGAAGTCGCAACAAATTGCTTAGCCACATCTCTGCCTCACCTACAACAACAATATACTTTCAATACATATAACACAAATACACGTATATACATATATATGTACATATGTATGTGGGTACACGACTATGTATGGGGGCCCTACTGCTTTGGATTGTTATGACTATTGCTGTCGTTTTTGCATTTTGCCAATTGAGCGCAAATTGGCTAATTAAATTCACTTGCGAACATTTCGTTGCTTTTGTTGTTGCCTTGGCCGATGCCGCCGCTGCAGTTGACAGCCCATCAGCACCTAACATTGCTACACTTTTACGACTCCATTAGTTGCATAATATTCGCCGATTGGTAATGTGGACGCAGGCGCGGCGCATATGCGGCGTACCAGAGGCGGCGACAGCGGAGCAGGTTATAAGCGCAAGGGCGGTGGCACAAGGGATGTACTTCAATTACAAGTCAATTCTTATTCAATTAACCGTTAGCAATAAAAATCAATTTCAAGCAGCGAGTTGTTCTAGGCAAAGCCATTGTAATTATTATGAATGTGCTCGGCAAAGTAAGAGGAAAATCAAATTACACAAAACAAAATGCAGAAATAAAAACAACTAAGAGAAAATAATAGAAGAAATTATTATAATGAATTAGCAATGCAATCGTTTGGCAGTTCGGCTTTTGGCGATTGCGAGTGACTTTCCAGCAGTGCGAGTTAATCAATTGGAAAAGTCAAATGGTTATTAGCAGATTTTTTTTCTCTTTCTCTTTTTTGTTTGTTTTCTGAACATTGTTAAGCGAATAGCTGTGGGAGTAAGGTAGTATAACTATGTAGCTATGTAGAATGGACACTTTCAGTTCTCAGGTCAAGAGGTCTCATTATATTCTAGATTGGTACAACTTTGACTTGTAGTGGTGACAATTCATTAGCAAAGACAAAAAATTCTGTCGCAAAATTTTTTTTACTGAAAAGTAGTTTGAGAGCGGCATGACTCTTACGAGGATAAGTGAAAAATGCGGACTTAATTTTATAAAAAAAACGTTAACTTCAATTGCTTTGAATATACCTTTTACAATTAAACAAAAGTAGTCCATACAAAAACTTGACTCTGATCATTCAAAAGTTTAATGATTAGTTCGCGTATTTATAAGCGACGTAGCTGAATCGCTTCCATTTGTCACGCTTATGAATTATATAATATTTTATAGAATCTCCGACGTTTCTTCTAAGGTCTTACAAACTTCGTGACTCTTTTGAAGGTATATTACATATATCCAATACAATATATATATATGATATATATTATGACCCGGATGCGGAAATTGTAAATAAAATACAAAATCGTCTTCAAAGTAGTTTCCGCCAAATGTAATACACTTATGTCAAAGATTTTTCCAGCCCTGGAAACACTTTTCAAAAGCACTTTTTGGGATGGTCTTCAGGTTCTCCAGCGAATTTTGTGTTATCTCTTCGATCGACTGAAAACGCGTTCCACTGAACGGCAATTTCAGTTTCGGGAACAAGAAAAAATCACACAGAGCCAAATCTGGTGAATACGGTGGTTGATCGATGGTATTCATTGCGCTTTTGGCTTTAAATTCGGTCACAATCGTAGCTCCTGAATAGTTCTTCCACAATTTCGCCCATTTACGACGGACGTACTCACGCAAACGTCTCTATACAGCCAAAAATTGACTGTCTGTCTCTGAACAAATTCATGATGTACCAACCCACAAATATCGAAAAAACCAATGAGCATAACCTTCATTTTTGAGAAGCTTTGGTGTGGTAAAACTCATAAACCCATGTCTCATCAGCAGTTATAATGCTCTCCATAAATGTAGGATCGGAATTCACACGATCAATCATGTCAGACCTATTTACTGTGTTCGTTTTGAAGGAAATTCAGCTTTATCGGGACGAGTAGAGCAAGAACGCGTTTCATACCCAAAATATCACGCAAAATCATTCGAACGGACTCGCATTGATGCCGAGCTCTCTTGCCATCTCTTTAATACTTGCGTGACGATTTTCAAGCACCATATACTTAACTTTTTTTTATGTTTTCATCAGTTGAATAAGGCCGTTTAGAATGAGTCATGTCTTCATGTGTATATAAACTATATGAAAGCGAGCTTTATTACGCCATAAAACTACCAAAAGTACTGGAAGCAGTATTGACCAGATTTTATATTACTCATTTTTGACACAAAGGCATATTATTAACACGATGGATTAACAAGATTCACACCGAATTTCAAAACTAGAACACACAAATTGGCCGATATTTTCGGGAGAAATATAGCCATACGCAGTGGAGTCCCCATACTCGGTAAAGGTAGACTTGAACAGTTGTAGTTCGATTTTGACAATTTTTAGAACTAAGACGGTACACTTTAAAGACATTATTTTGCAAAGTTGGTTTTTGACATATTCATTGGTGCTTCATTTTCTCGCATTTATCAATTTATCACAATGTACATAAAGGATAAAGGTATCACGCCTACTATTTTTTTTAATTTTTAACCCACAGAAATTCTTCTCCACTGCGATCGCTTGTAGCAAATTACAGTATCGTATTTATTTTGGAGTTTAGTTATATTATAGCACTAATATTGCCACTTAATAGTATTTTGTGGGCGTGACAATAATCCGATTAATGCCCATCTATAATACCAACATCTCCAAAAACGCAGCAATCGGGTACAAAGTTTCAGGGCAATATCTCACTTTTTACTAAAGTTAAAGTTTGCACAGACCAGAATTTGTAACCATAAAACTCCGTTAGGAAGTCAGTAATTGAAAAAAAAAATGCCGCTTGTCTTTGGAAATACTAAAGAAGCAATTTTTCTAGCAATAATCACTCCTCAGCATGAAATGAGTTCATCTCCTGCAGTTAGAAACTCTTTCAATGAATATCTGCTAAATACTAGTATGAGCAAAAAATAGTAAGACTTTGCTGGATAGTGACGGTCGTCCTGGATGTGCCTCATAGTCTACGCGTTCTCGTCTCTCTTTGAATAGTTTGTACCAATCAAAAACACTTGCTCGCAACAAACAATTATCACCGAAAGCCTTTTCCAACATTTTGAAAGTTTCGGCAACAGAAATTGTATTTCGCATATAAAATTCTTCTCTTTCCGGAATAATTTCACTCATCGCAAAAATCGTCGAATGTACTTTATGTTCTTCAGAAAAACAAGCGTATAGTACTAAACACTAATATTTATTTTGATGTGCCATTTGGCACAGAAGCCACTGACAGTCAAATCTCGACGAAGGGATTTTTTCGCGAAATTTAAAAAGTCTTACTATTTTTTCACTTCCCACAAAAAAATAAGGAGCTTGTTAGCTTTGTGTCTTCTTTTTGACACTTAAGCAAAAAATATCGCATTTTCATGTAGTATGTACACTAGAGTGATTCAAAAAAAAAAATTTTTTTTGTACTCTGAAAAATAGGTTCCTAGACACCTCTAAGAAAGCCTATAAGTTTCATGATTCATAATATTTTTTTCATTGAGTTATAAAATTCATAAGAAATAAAAAATTTTCCCAAAAATAATCAAACTTTAACTGTTAATATCTTTTAAACGTTTGGGTTACCAAAAAAATCATAATAGACCTTTTTTGTAGAGCATTGAATTTCCTACAAAATCTAAATAACAAGATATTTTTCCAACTAGTTGGAAGCGAGATATAAATTTTTCTATCTGATAATAAGAAAAAATAGAAAACTGTATGTAGAAGGACCTTCCCGTTACAATTAATAACTCATGTTTGGAGAGGCTTTCTTAGAGGTGTCTAAGAACCTATTTTTCCGAGTACCAAACGAAAAAAAAAATTGTTGTTTTGAATCACTCTAATGTACACACATGTGAGACCCATTGACTTAAGCCAAACTATCTGAGGTGTCTCTTCGTTAAACCTAGTAAATCACTGCTCTGATGACAGTTCTTAGAGACTCTTCAGCTCTTTCGGTCCTTCCACTATCATAGGTTCCAATCGAAAATTTGACACTTTTCTAAAATTTCTCTTAAATCACTTAATCAAGTTTTCCCAAACGTTTAAAAATATTTTTGAAAGATAGATCGGCCTTCAAGTTACCATATATTAGTCTAAAGTATAGAATGCAGAGCAAGCAAACGAACTTTCTATGTACTTATGGTACATATGTACCATTTATAAACTTTACGAAGCTCAAATTTTATGCATTTTTAAAATTTTTGAAAAAAACTAATTTATAATTTTTGCCCCTCGACGAGTATATCGTCACTGAAAATGCAAAACATCATATCATCAAAATAATCGAAGTTGAGTTTTTTATTGTCTACGACTCATTACATCAAGCTACATATGTATATGGTATGTATCATAAAATTTTCAGCTTCCGCAGTCAGATATAACCAATATAAAACCAATTTAAATGAGTGTATGATAACCAATATAATATATAACCATTTTATAACCAAAACTCAAATTTTGTTTCAATATTAGTGGTTTCTATTATATCGTTTTTCCTTCACCTTCAAACTTATGAAAAGTGATGTTACGGTATTTTGAATTTCAGGTGCCGATATGTAGGTATTCCTAGTTGTGTCACTAAACTTGTATCCAAATATTTATATTTTCCCTGACATTTATAATAAATTGCGGCGAGTTTATGTGGTTAAGCAACTGCCTGCGGCTTGCTGACGCGTCAAATTGACTTACGCGCTAAACATTCAAGAGGCGAAGTGTCAACCTTAGCAAATTACAAGCGGGTAATCGCGTCAAATTAATGAAAGTGTGCAAAATGAGTGGGAGACATTTGCAATGTAAGTGTGATTAAAGTGAAATATTTTACTAAAATATAGGGTGTTGTTTTAGAAGCATGGAGTTTCCTAGAAAAAATGACAAAGTAAACATGCTGAATTGACATTTATGTTCAGTGTAATGTGACAGATGACCAAACAAAGGCTTATAGCGGAAAAACATTTTTAAAATTTCAAGGCTGAGCTCTAGACTTTAGTTCTGTTGGATCTTTAGTGATTAACCGTATTTCTGGCTTTAAAAAAAAAATATTTTTTTTACATATTCTGAAGATAATCTTTAGGCTACCTTTTAAAAGAAAAAAATAATGTGATTTGAATGACAATTTTTGATCTATACTTTTTTAAAAATGAGAATAAAACTTTACGGTGAACACTACAAGCAAAAAAACCCAAAATTTTTGGTCACCCACGTTAATATCATTCGGCTAAGTGTTAAACCGCTTCGAGCGTGTGAAATCGCCATTTTATTGAAACGAAATTTTGTTTATACTTTGAACGAGGTGTTAACCGTCGGAGCTCAGTTTTTGAGATATCGATCAGAAATTCTGCACACATCTACTCCTCTCCAAGAAGATAGAAGATATCAGACCAGTATACCATATAGCTGCCGCACAAACTGATCGATCAAAATCAAGCTCTCGTATAGAAAACTTTTTATTTGACATTAACATGAACTCAAATATTCACGAAATTTCGCAGATTTTAGTTTTTGGTCGCTTTGGTTTTTCGAATACTTTCTCCAACGCCTAAAGCCCTATATTTTTACGAACTCATAATGAAATTCCCAGAGCGTTGACTTTCTGCGGCAATTTAAAATTAATGCTTAATAAAGCTCAAACTTCCGCCCAGTCATTGGTGAGACAGCCACCAGCCGTCAGTGGTGTTAAATTCAGGAAGTGTTTAGTAAATATGTAGGTATGTATTTTCTCCCCATCAAACTACTAAAACCGCCGCTAAATTTCGACTATGCAATTAAGCTACGCAATTTTGTAGCCAAATTACTGTTAGCCGGCTAAAATTTAATTTCACTACCGTTAATCGCTAGAGACGAGCCGAACATAGCAAATGAGTAACCAACAGGTGCCTCGTACAAGCAGTGTCATCGCTGATTGAAGCTAAGAGCTCACGCATCAACGTGCTTTCAGCTAAGCTTATTGCGGTTTATGAGTTGATTTTGTCTAAGCCGTCAATAAAGTTTAACTAATTGAATAGTAAATTAAAAAAAAAAAAACTGTTTAGTACGGTGGAACAGTGTGTGTGTTAGATGTGTAACAGACAGGAGTTTTCTCGACATATAACTCATAGCAAGGTTCCACTCATATGAGCAGAGCAAATAGAAATATTAATGAATGTGTGTAACAAATTTCGTTCTACAGCACAGATGCAGTGAAAAAGGTATTCGAGCAAATGAGAAGGGTATTCGACAAATAATCCGAATTTGGTATATGTGGTATGTAGAATGTAGAATATTCAGGATGGATAAAGTAAAAGTTGAATATTATAGTTGAATAGTACATTCCTATTATATAAGACAACTGGCGAATAATTGCCCGACTAAAGACCTGACTACTATAACAGCCTTTTGTATTACGTAGACCCACTGATCCCAATATACTCGAAAAATGAAGAAACTTTCAAAATTGCCTGAGTTTTGAACCGAAGTAGCGTTCCGTGACTACTTTTGATAACATAACCTCATTGATATGAAATATTTGAAGAAAAAAACTTACCTGTTACTCAGCCAATTGTTACACATCCTTACAAGTTCTAAATTAGAAAAGAAAACAAAAATTAAATGAAAAGTTAGATAAAAATAGATTTAACTATAGAGAAGTAATAAAAAATATAATGAAAATAGTCTATATAAATATAAAAATCTTCCACAAAATTGTCATTGTTAAATAAAGTACTTATACTACTCTAAACAAAATTATTTTGAAGGAGCAAAATGAGCGCGCTAGCCTCGAATAGTTCTTTGTTCTTCTTTATTGGCGTAGATACCGCTCGTCTCGTAATTCACTGAACTATGTCAATGGCGTCGAAGAACTCGAACAGCTCACCGTTCCAACAACTGTGGTATCCACTGTTGCCAATACGCCCAGGAAACTCTCCCGAAAACTCGTAATGTCGACTCATCAGATGTTGTCATCGTCCATGCCTCTACACCACATAGCCGCACGGGAATAATGAATGACTTATCGAGAAAGGTCTTTACTTCTCAATTGAATACTTAGTTATTAGTGATTTAACAATTTTAAAAAGGATTGCGCCGTCACCATTCAGCTCTGCAGCTCGAATTATTTTCTCCAGCAATATAGTGAAGAAGACGCACGACAAGGGTTGCCTTATCTGGCACCTCGTTTGGTATCGAACGGCTCGGAGAGGTTTTTTTCGATTCTGACGGACCTTTTGGTATTGATCAACGTCAGTTTACGTAGCCGTATTAGTTTTACGGGGTTACCATACAGACATAACGGCATGAAGGCAGCTCCTTTTTGTGCTGTCAAAAGCAGCTTTAAATTCGACGAAAAAGTGGTGTGTGTCGATTCACTTTCACGGGTCTTTTCCAAGATTTGGCGCATGGTGAATATCTGGTCAGTTGTTGATTTTCTAAGCCTCAAGCCACACTGATAAGGTCCAATCAGTTTGTTGACGGTGGGCTTTAATCTTTCACATACTACGCTCGATAGAATGTTGACGAGACTTATCCTACGGTAGTTGGCGCAGATTGTAGGGTCTCTCTTTTTGTGGATTGGGTAAAACACACTTAAATTCCTATCGTCGGGCATGCTTTCGTCCGACCATATTGTATGATGAAGCTGATGCATGCCCCTTATCAGATCTTCGCAGGTTTTTTTGAATAGCTTGACCGGCAATCCATCGGCCCCGCCGCTTTGTTATTCTTCAGCCGGGTAATTGCTATTCGGACTTCTTCATGGTCGGGCAATTAAACGTCTGCTCCATCTTCTGTGATTGGGGAATCGAATCCAACGTCTTCTGGCGTTAGCTTTCACTGCCAGTCAGCAAGCTGCAGTGTGTTCCCTCCACAATTTTAGTATGCTGTGGGCATCATTCATTAGATCGCCTCTGGGGCCGCATCTTTTCGTAGAATTTTCGATCATTACCCCTGTCGGCCAGCTTGTCAAGTTCTTCGTACTCACGCATTTTTCTCTCTTTTTGCTGCAAATGCGTTTCGCTTCTCTTTTAACGGTATCTATCCCATCCAGCATGAGTTGTGGTCGATTGTAACTTTGCGAGGTAGGCAGTCTGCCTTCTCTCCATTGCGACACGGCACTACTCATCGTATCAGCTGTTCTTTTGGTAAGCCACCAATGAAATTTGTGAGGTTTTCGCAGAGATACACCTCACCACCTATCGTTGGAAAAGTCGATGAAATTATGGAAAAGATTGATTGACCAGGACCGTCACATAAGCAGTCATGACTTCGCAAAGGAACTTAGCATTAATCAACAAACCATTGAAACATTTAAAAAAGACTGGCTACAAAAAGAAGCTCGATGTTTGGGTACCACATGAATTGTCTGTGAAAAATTTAATGAACTGAATTAACATCTGCGATTCTGAAGTGAATGGTAACAGGAGACGGTGGCTCAAATGCCATAATAATGTGCGAAAAAGATCATGGTCCAAGCGTAGTGAAGCTCAACAAATGGTCGCAAAGCCAGGATTGACGCCTCGAAAGGTTATGCTGAGTGTTTGGTGGGATTGGAGAGGAATCATCCCCTATGGGCTGCTCGAACGATTGATTCTACAATTTACTGTGAACAACTGATGAGATTGAAGCAAGCAATCGAAAAATTACCAGAACTGATCATCAGAAAGGGCTTCGTCTACCATCAGGGCAACGCTAGATCACACACACTTTTGATGACTCGGCAAAAACTGGGAGATCTTGGCTGGACAATTTTATGCATCTACCATATTGCCCTGACCTTGCACCATCGGACTACCATTTGTTTCGGTCAATGCAGAACTACCTTAGTGGAGTAAAGTTGGTTTTAGGAAAAGCCTGTGAAAATTACTTGTCGCAGTTTTTCGTCGAGAAACCAGAAAAGTTTTACGCTGATGAAATAATGTCTCTAGAGGAAAAATGGCAAAAGTGGTCGGCCAAAAAGGTACATATTTGGTTCATTAAAGTTTATTATAAACATTAAAAAAATAAGTAGAAGTTTTATTAGAAATACGAAAAGACTTTTTCGACTACACAAAATATTTTTATTTATTTTTGAATTTTGATAATTAATTTTAAGCGGAAAAATTGTCCTCACCGACGATATCTTTTTTCAGATGTTCAGATGTTAAAGAACATTAATAACTGTAAAACTGTAAATGTAAATTTATTTCTTGATTTTTTTATATTTTTTATTTTTGTTTAAGGAGCTGGATAAACTTAGGTCCTAACTTCTTCCTTTCTATTTTCTCCCTTAATTTGCTAATCTCCATAATCGCTTTCTTTCCATACAAATTATACACCAAATTATCGCATTTTAATTTGCCAACTCACATGGAGACACCAAAAGGAGCAAAAATAACGAAAACTTAACGCGCTATAAACTGGGCGTTTTGTCACCGATGAGTAATGACTTGGCAGCGTAATGTAATGACATAAGCTGTTAAGGCGCTGTTGACAGGCTCTGTCCCCGTAAAACCATAAAGGCAGGCGGCAAACAAATTTGAGAATGAAAAATGACTTTGCAAAGCCTTATTAACAGGCTAATAAAAAAAATATGAATATATGTGTTTGTTTATGTGTGTGTTAAGTGAAAAAAAGAGTGTTATGACATGCACGTGCAGCACACAACGGCTCCAAAGTAATTAAAAGCGTGCTTTATCGCAAACTCGATTTTGCACAGGGCAATATTTCAAAAGTGGCCAAAAAAAAAAGCGAAAATAAATATTTCGGCGCGATAAAAATTGAACTTAATAAATGTGTAGTCGTATATGCCGACATATTTTGGTTGAAAATTATTTTCAATTTTGGCGTAAAAAATTGGTGAATTTTTTCAAATATTGATGTTTAAACTAGCCGACCGAATAGTTATATTGTATTACTAATTTTTTAATATTTTGCGTGGTTTAATATTTTAGAAAAAAAGCAGAGTTGCCGTTTTTCTTACAAATATAACTGCATTAAAAATTTGTCCTAAACGTTTTTGCAGTTTCTCCCATTTGCAGTTTTATATATTTTTTTCACTAAATACATATGTGGCAACCCTGCATTTTCTCAAATGTTGATGTTTAAGCTAGCAAAGCGAATAGTCATTGTTTTATTAATTTTTTAATATTTTGCATTGTTTTAATATTTTATAAAAGGTGGCAACTCTGTTTTTTAATATATATGCATTAAAAATTTATCCGAAACATTTTTTACATTTTTTTACACTAAAAAGGTGGCAACTCTGTTCAACAAAAGTTAATTTTAACGCTTCTCCAAATACTTTTTTGAAGATTTTCTTAATCTCCTTGCATTTTAGACTTGTTTTGGAATATGTTGTTTAGTTTTCTGATAGAGTTGCCATTCTCTACTCGAAAATATGACTAAATCAAAACTTTCAAAATTTTTTTTGGACTAATTTTTTATTCCTTTATTTGTTTTAACAATAACAATCTTCATGCCTTTCCAACTACATGTGGAACTCTGTTATTTCTAAAAATTAATTAGTGGAACAGTGCCAGATCGCTGTTATCTGAGAGATTTAATCTAGGCATCACAGGTACTCTTATAATTTTTTCAGCAATACCCACTTTTACGGCACCAAGCTACCTGCCGCGACTAACAGAATGTTTGAAGACCGAAGCAGACTCTTATAGAACCCCCTGCTGAATAGCAGTGAAACCATATCATCAGGAGTTGGTGAACCCGTTTTTTCAAGCGATGATGATGGAGCAGACGTTACATTGCCCGACCATAAAGAAGTTCGAATAGCTATTACCCGCCTGAAGGACAACAAAGAGGCGGAGACGATTTCTATCGAGCTTATTGTGTGAAAGTTTAAAGCCCACCGTCAACAAACACATTGGAACTTATCAGTGTGGCTTGAGGCCGAGAAAATCTACCAATGACCAGATAGTCACCATGCGTTAAATCTTGGAAAAGTCCCGTGAAAAAAACATCATCATACATCACTTCTTCGTCGATTTTAAAGCTGCTTTTGAGAGTACGAAAAGAAGCTGACTTTATGCCGCTATGTCTGAATTTGGCATCCCTGCAAAACTAATACGGCTGTGTAAACTGACGTTGAACAACACCAAATGCTGCGTCATGATAGGAAGGATCTCTCCGAGTCGTTCGATACCAAACGAGGTTTCAGACAAGGCGACTCCCTTTCGAGGGACTTCTTCAATCTACTGCTAGAGAAAATAACTCGAACTGCAGAGCTTAATAGAGCAGGTATAATCTTACATAAGAGTGTACAGCTGCTGACAATATCTGATGAGTCGACGTTACGAATTTTCGAGATAAAAGTTCTGCGGAAGATATATGGTCCGTGTTATACGACATCAGTGACTTAGTTCATTGAATTAAGAGACAGCGGCTACGCTGGCTAGGTCATACCATTCGAATGGATGAAAACGCTCCATCTGTGAAAGTATTCGACGCATTACCCGCCGGAGGAAGCAGAGGAAGCGGAAGACCTCCACTCCGTAGGAAAGACCGGAAATATTTTCGACTATCAAACGAGTTATCTATATAAATATCTATAGGCCCACACCTGCTAACAACCTGCAAAATTTATCGCAACAACTTTCAAAAATTGCTTGTTTAGGTTAGTGTCTTTGTTGTTTTTGTTTTCTGAACTTCTTCGTACAACGTGTGTTTTTAGTTTGTAAATTTTGCTTACTCATCGCAGTGGCATGCCCAAAGCTCTTCTTTCTCTTCTCTGTTTTGTCAAAAATCAGCACTGCACACAATGCATGGTCCACCTCAAGTGCCCCGACAACAACATCTTAGCCAATTAGTAAAATTTATTGTTTCAACAAATCAAAAGTGCAATATCACTACAAAAACCTCACCCAATGCCCTTGTCTGTGCCGTCTGCTGCGTGCTTGCTTCAAATCATTGCACATCACAACATGACAACCACATTTCCGGTCTAGAACGGAAGTGTGTAGAAACGTAGCTATTTAGGGACACAAGGACTACAAATACACTTATAGCAGTGTATATAAACGCATATATAAATATTTCTAATCTTATGCCTTCACATTTAGATACGTATGGCATACATATGTACATTAAGGTGTTCTTTTTTCCCATGCTAATTATTATTTTTTTTTTGCAAACACCCCCTGAACTGTCAGTTTTAGCCCTAGAGCAAGGATCCAACGTAAATCAGCGTTTTCTTTTTCAATTTAAACCTAAATCATTGTACTTTGCATGCAGTACACCATGTCGTATGAGCAACACAGAATGTAGTATAAATCACTTCTATGAATGCGAGTACACTTGATGTAGAACTTTAACTGCGCATAACTTTAAAAGAAGATGTTTTATGGAAAAAATTATTAAGACCTTTTTTGTAGACTGATAAATTTTGTATTAGAATATACTCTTTTTAAAGTTCTAGGTTTACATGTTTTATGCAAAATATCAAAAATGTTTTTAAAGGCATAAACTGAAGCTTCCGTCTGCCAAAAAAGTCAATGGACAATAACGGACACCCTAATATACATATTTATATCTATGCATACATATAATGTCAAATTTAAATGTACTAAAATGCAAACATGTTGCTCAACTACTCTTTGAAAATAAGATATAGCAAACACATTGTTGATGTTGTTGTTGTTGTCAACTTCATTTGTTGTACTTTTGTTGCTGAGAATGATTCATCTGTGTCTTATATATGTACGTATATTTGTATATAGCGAGCGGCATTGTCTTGAACAAAGAAATTGTGCGCCGGTCAAGCATGACGCAGCAACAAGGGGAGGTGCTAGTGCGTGAGAGTGAGACTGAAGCGTGTGAGTGAGACTTAATCGAGAAGAGGAGTGTTGTGTAAAGAAATGAAACTCCTCTGCGCTGCCTACACGATTTTGTTGCCAAAAATTTGTGAATGATCTTTTCATGCAACGCGGATACATTTACATGCTACATACACATACATATAATATATGTACATACAGTTGTGTTCATGAAAATAGTAATGCTACGGTTTCTTTTATATAAAGATTTTTTCTAACATATACTGGCTTGCTAAGTCAATAAAAGTGATTATTTTGTTAGAAAAGACACTTCAAAAGATATAACCGAAAAAAATCCCGTTACTTTGGCTTACACTGACTTTTTATGACGCATTTTTGTATTTTCTAAAAAAGCAAAAACACACAAATAATAATACATGATGTAAAGAAACAAGTCCTAAGCATCCTCAAAAATGATAAAAAAAATTATTTCAGCTTGTCGGTTACCATTCTAACAAATCGTAGAAGAGCATTTGAAAAGCAATTTGAAGTTTAAGGGTCCACGCAGAGTACTTTTTTGACGAAGTAATATGTGGCTGCAAGTAAAATGTTTGCAAAAGGGCATTTCAATGGATCATCTACAAAATCATCCTTCTCTTCTGGAGGAGGATTCAGCTGGGAGTGTACACGCAGACCGTGGAAAATCGATTCGGCGCCGTTCGCAGCAACTCGGACAACTGGAACGAATTGGCGCTTTTAAGTCGAAATCTTAAATTGATAGCGTACATACAACTTGTGCAAGGTCAGTAGCCGCTAGATCTTCTCAAGCGATATCGCTTTACTTTATGGGCTCTAGAGAAGTTCCAAGAAGATTCGAACAGATAATTTTGGACCGCTCGATTGGCCACCAAGATCGTGTGATATCACACCGTTAAACCCTTCCTTGTTGGAATATGTAAAGTCTGAAGGATATGCGTACAATCACGTGTTTCATTCGCCAATTTCCAATCGAAATGCTCGAATGAGTCATCGAAAATTGGACTCAACGGCTGGACTATCAGGTCGTAGCCGTGGCCAACATTTGAATCAGATAATCTTCCAAAAATAAATGCCAAAGAATGTTGTTTCAAATGATAATAAACATTCCTCATTAAATTTGAAGTTTATGCGTTTTTTCTTTGAAAAAGTAAGGAACCTCGAAATGGATCATCCTTTTTATCATCATGGACCAAACAGGCTATGTAAACCTGTTGAAGGATGTTATGTTACCATTTGCCAGCTGGGAAATATCTATAAAAACTACTTTTGAACAGGATAACGACCCAAAACATACAACCAAACTAGCTAAGGAGAGGTTTGTATCAAAAGTAATCAACGTAGTAATGTCACGGCCAGCGCAGTCACTGGACCTAAATCCAAACGAATATTTTTGATGAGATGTTAAACGTGTTGTAACATTAGCAAATTTATCAACTAGCATGCAAAGTTTACTAGTTGTCTAGAAACCATCGGCTCAGATCCATATCTTTATGAGGCGACGTCAGGATCTGATATACTTAGTAGGAATGCAATGCGGATGTATGGATATATTCAAAATAAAGGCTTTATAACTAATCATTAGTCAATAGGAAAGAAATTTTAATTGTTCACCGAACTTTTTCTGTTTTTCCTTTAACAAAATAGGCAATACTATTTTTATGAACACGGCTGTACATACTTGCATATGTATATACGTACCTTCCAAGCAAATACAATTTGTTTCTCACATTTTATGCTTTCCACTATACAGGTACATTGCACACATGTTGTTGTTATTGTTGTTGTTGCTAGCGTTTTCATTTAGAGTGCAAACCGAGGAAGTGTTTTGCAAATTGTACATTTAGCTCGCTTTGAAGTACATACATATTGGTACATTCACACACACACCGACATAAGCACCTTGCAAACAATACAAAAATGGAAAAAATGAGATTTATTTCTCGCTACACTTGACTCAACGATGCTCTATCTTCTTCGAGCAGTCTAAAAAATAAGCCGTCTGGTAGGTCCCCGTCGCGGCGATAACCTCCCCATTCGACTAAAATTTTTCCCCAACGAATTACTATTTCAAGCTGGGAAACATAAAAAAGTCACAAGATTGAAATTTGTAGTTCGTATCCTAGGTTTGTTAAGGTTTGAGGTACATTAGAAATCGGGCTGGCGACTGCACATTGAGTCGCAAACGCGAAGTCGCTAAAGTAAAGTACAAAAGAGGCACCCCTTGGAGAGTTTCGAGTAGGCTGCATAGTCTTCTCAGACTTTCTAGATGAGCACCGTTTGTATAGACCTTTTAGGTTCATGGCACCGGGCAACATCAAACCTGCGGAGCTCGGCATGTGATTAAGGAGTCATGAAGTTGATTAGATCAGACCATTTTCGGGAAACTTGCTGAGAGGTTAGAGTAACATGAATCCCCAAAACTGTTAAAAGCTTGCACATCACTGCCAAAGACTCCACTTCTAACAGTACTTCCACGTGTCTACTGAAAACGTTGAAAACAGACTCAGCATGCCTACCCTAATGGCAGATCGATCGATTTTAGCTTGTAAGGACGGACGGACAGACAGACAGACGCACGGACTTCAACTCGTCTAGTCATCCTGATCATTTATGTGTGTATAGTATAACTCTATATCTATCTCGTTTAGTTTTAAGTGTCATATATAACCGTTAGGTGAACAAAACTATTATACGCAGTAGCTCCATGTTGCATGAGTATAAAACTGTAAAGTATGAGAAAAATCTATATCAAGTATATGTACATATATCTATACTGAATTCAAAAGAAAAAATATTTTCAAACCCTTCTATTAAAATTTATTTTCAACTTAATAAGATGTTAATCGGAGATTATTAAATTCCCATATTTTCTTTGTGCATCCATAACTTGCTTTTTTTTTCAAACTTCACTTAAATTTTTTTTTGTATTTTACAAGTCCCACAACGCTCAGGTGAACTTTCATCTATTCCCCTCACTGCCGCTGTAAACAAGTGTTAAACATGCGAGAGTTCCGTTACATTGCATGCCAGCCTTGATGAAGTTGCTGTGAGCGCAAGCAATCTAAAATGGTCGATAGTGCGCTCATACATGCCTAAATATACTATATTCATAGATAAATATGTATGGAAATGTACATACATACATACATACATGTATGCAAGTCAGAATGCCATTTTATGCATTTATTTTCATTTACTTCACGCTTTGCTAGCATTTCCATTTTAATTCTACCGCACTGTAGCGCACAGCACCATTCGATGTATGCACTATTCAACACAGTGTTGCATTTTATTGGCCACACGGGGGCGTAAAATGCACAAAATACCTTTGAGGCGTTAGCTGCTGCTGTAAATGCTGGCCATAGATACGTGCTGTGCGTTTCCAATACAAAAACAAAGAATGCAGTCACATACATAATCAACACACACACACACACGCACGCATGCGAATGTAATAAATTCCAATGCAATTGACCTAAAAGGATTTGTTGCCGCTCCACAGGCTTCCGGCGTTGGGAAAGCATTTTGCGAACTATTTGTTTTTTGACGATTTTTTTTGCTTTTTTGCTTCATTTCACTTTTTTTCTACCTGTGAATTTTTACATTTTGTTTGCAGTTCGGCAATAAAATGCCCGTGGCCAGCAATTGAACTCAGTTGGTGCGTTGTGCCCCCCCTAAGTATTAATGGGTGGGTTGTATCTGTTGCAAAATAGGTTGATGAGTTGTTGGCATGTTGAGTAGTGAGGCTGTAAATGGAGGCATTATTTTACGATGAAATTTTTAGTTAGTTAATTTGGTCTGAATTATGTGAATTAAGGAATTTTGAGAAGCGTTTAGTGTCGTATGTGTCAAGCCTTTAAGAATGTATCCCAAAAATTGATAAACAACAAACAAGGGTTTCACCAACTGGCAGAAAATTACTGCTTCGACATCAAACTTGTTTTTCTTATCGTAAGCTGTTTATTAAACAACTTACAAACAAATTTGATATAAAATAAATAAAAAATATATATATCCTACAATTTCTTAAGGCTTTCTCAAATTTGAACACATTGAATTTTTCCAAATTTCTAACACTTCCTTCCACTCTATTAGTATCCTAAAGCACTGTGCTATTACAATAATTCAATCTACTACCTACGTTTGACAGCAAACAGCTGATTATGATTTGACAACCCACTCGTGCAGCCCCGCATCGCACTATTTACGTAAAAATCTAACACCAATTGCGGCATTAAATATTACCGCACAAGTTTGTTTAAAACAATTTATGAAATAAGTGAAACATTAAAATGAATCAAGCCGACGTTAGTAAGCTGATGTCGCAATTGCGTATCGCTGTTAAACCACATCGTAACCTACGAAATCCAGATGGTCCTGAGGGTCGTTTATTGAAACTACGCAAAACTGTGACGGCGCTAGTGAAGCATGAACGCATAGAATTATACTACAATAGAGCTGATGAAGCGCGCGGCTATGCAGAATTGGTTAGAAAATTATAGCACAACAATGTGTTAACATAATAATTTTTTTTTTTACAATTGCAGTTAATTTCCAATGCGATACGTTATGGCGATCGTCATAAAGCTACAATGGAGTTGGCGGATTATTGGTTGCTCGAAAAACAATTGGTGCATAAACTTTTCAAAGTGCTAGTGCCACGATTGGAAAACTGTAATTTTTCATATACCCGCATGTACAAAGCACCGCGTGATTACCCTGGCATGTATTATAGAAAATCGGTGCTGGAGTTGCGTGGCAATCCATATCCATCGTTATTGCCTGATTATACAAACAATCGTAATTTAATACATAATGTTTTATTGGATGAAGCACGAAAAGATTATAGACGTGAAAAGCTAGCAGAGCTAGCCGATAAAATAGCTTCGGAATCGGCGGTGAATGCTGAGAAAGTAGGGAGTGAAGGTGATGCCAAAGGAGCAGAAAATGTAGAGAAAGCATAAAAATTGTGCTTTTTACTTAATATAATTGTTAAATTAATAAAAGTAATTAAATATTAAAGAAATCATTTAATATGCTTTTTATTATACGGTGTCACAACAACAGCAACATTGGATTGTTATTAGAACTTGTAATGTTAAAATTTAATTTATTGTGCCGCTTGAGATGGAACGGTATAATTTTTTAAATATCTTCAAATGGACTATGAGAAGTGATTAGAACAGCTGTGTCATGTTTATAAGCTATGCTTTTAAGCTGCAAACATTGGGCGTTACCGAAAAAAGAGCAACTGCATATTTGTCATGGCTTTAATAACTAGGAATTTCAGTTTTTAATTCATAACTACAAAGAACACTGTAAATACGGTTTTAGACAACTGAAACGTAATGAATTTGTTGTTTTTGAAAAGTCTTTAATTGTAACTGCTTCAATTCGATACTTGATATCAGATTTTTAGGTTATACCCAACCAAAGCATACATTTTGAGAAGATTTGTCACCTCAACTTCATGTGCATACTAATGCGCATAGAAGCTTATGCTGCTACAACAACAAACTTTTGTTAAAAATATTATTGCAGCTGTAAATTAATAACATATTCTTCCTAAGCTTTATTAAGTTGCAGCTGTAATGCATTAACTGTACGAATTAAACACAAGCCTCTCATATTTAGTCGGTTGCTGCTTTTTAATTATTTATGTAATTATTTTAATTAATTTATTATATCAAATACACTTTAAGGGTAGCAATTGTTAATTTGTAGCAAATTATAAATGATGTGGCTTACCTTGAAACTAAAGACGATTTCTACTTGTTATTTATAATTTTTGGAAATACACAAATTATACAAATTCTTCACATCACTGTAGGGAGAACGTTCAACACAACTTTTCTAAAAGTTTTTGATTTGATTTTAGTTATAATTGTTATTTACATATTTATAAATTTCACTAAAACATAAACTATTTTTTCACGGCATCATTTTAATTCCTTCCGTCGAGGTTGCTACGCGAAGCCGATGAGGCAGTAAAATTTAAAGGCAATGCAGTTCAAACAATAAAAAATTGGAACTAAATTATTGTACAATAATTGTGCACAAGTGATTTCCTGTGTTTTGAATCACATTTATAGAAAATAATTGCTGCAGTCGGTATATAGATTGCTTAGAATTCCGTTTTTGTAAGCAAAAGCAACTACTTCAATTTTTAACAGTTCATATTACTATATACATATCTACATATGTGAATATATACTAATGGATTGCATTCATGTATACATCTGTATATGCATGTACATACATATATATGTACATATAAATTCAATATGCGAGGCTCACTTGGCGAATATGTTTGAGGTTATCTCACCTAAATCTAAATCCATTTAATGAATTCAGTGGAAGAACACCTGGACACCGAGCAATTTCTTATTAACCGTTGTAGGTTAATTTTGACATACACATACATGCATTCATTTCATACCTCAAAATTGCAACCAGTTACTCATAAAACTCCACATTAACACTTTTCATATTTAAAACACGTATACATACGTCCATATATTTTAAACATATATAATATATACCGCTTTTATTTAATTTAATAAATATTACACTCGCGGAAGCATTTTACCCGTTTCCGTCGGCTTACAATCGCGAAACTGACTAAGCAGACGGATATCTTTGCTTTCTACTACTTGAGCTTTACAATTGGCAATGCAGTTCCGGTAATAAGGCGGTAACGCGTTCCAGTTATAGATGCCACACCAGAATTTCGCATTCTGCGCAAGGTTTTGACAGTCATTTTTAAACTATCTTAAACACAATGGCAACACTGCATTAAAATCACCGCCAAATTGTGTGTTTGACATTCAAAATTCTCCACTTTAGACTCAAAGGAAAAAATTGTTTTAATTATTTGGTTAAATCATATTTTAATTAAAGTGAAAGGAATTTATGTATAATATAGTGTAAATGCTTCAAGCTGCAGAAATTATAATCAAAGACATATTTTGGAAAATATCGGTATTGCTTCTTAATGCTGCATTCAATGTTAATTTGTTTTGATCATCATGGCGAAAGTTTGTAATGAGAAAATAAATATGTGGGAATAACTGTCCTCGGGGATCTAAGAGAAACTGTTGCTTATCGGAAATAACGCGACATTATCTGTTACGAAATGATGAATAATAAAAACATTACCGACTCTTGTAAGTTTGACTTTATCCGTTAAGAGATGAGATACAAAAAATGCTGTCGCCATACATTACTAAATTTTATCCGAACAAGCAAGTATTCTTTGATAATATACAATTTAGTGCGGTGAGCCACCATAGATGTAAATATATGTATGTATTTGTAATCCTGTACGTTACGGCAAGAGCAGCCCATTAACCTAATCAACCAACCACAATACTTTAACCCCAATGTTTTACGTGCGCGGAAAAAATTTTATTTGTATAATATGCATGCGTGTAAGTGTAAAGTACAATTTTGTATAAATATGTATAATCATTTAGTAAATAGTTACAACATTAATAATGTTTACAATATGGTATAGGCACTAAAGTGCTTGTTATAAAGGCCTCAATGGTATTTATATTTCGTTGTGCGTTGTTAAAACAATTTGAAACGTTAAATTTGGCATATTGAATAAGAACCACCACAAATATCACATTTCTGCCGTCTATAAGAACTATTCGGATTAAGTGAATTAAAGTAGACATTTAAAGCGTTCAATATTTCAAGCTTTTTGTCATATAAGTATGCAAATGTTTGTGATGCGCATCTATTTTCGACATACAAAAAAATGCGATAAAGTATAGTCTCGGCGGATATAAAAATTTGTATCGTATTTCTTATCATTTCTAATCTTGTTTCAACAAATTCTTGTGCCAGTTTCATGAGGAAATCAAATGTTTGCTGTGAAAAAGCATCAGCCATGGTAGTTATGATGTCATCAAAGCTGCCAGGATTAGCGATAATATCATAAAGTCGCGTACCATATTCGCTTAGTGAAATTAAGATATTATTCGGAAGCATAATGCTACCCATGCCGATGGCGACAGCGCTTGGTTGAGCTGATGATTCGCTTTTATTGTTAACGTTTGAGAACAGTAATTTGGAATTGCTAACGGCATTTACTTCAGCATGCGCTGTAGGTATGGGTTTGTTAACCGAATTTAGCACATTAGGACCCTTATTATGTTGAAGATTATTGCGTAGATCGTTGGTATTCACTGCCACATCATTATTGAGCACAACTCCTTCCCCAGCTGCGCCGAATGCAGGTCGTACCTTAGCTTCATTTAATTTCTTGTTAATTTTGTAAAGATCATTTAGATATTGTTTGCTAGGCATATCATTAGCTCCACGTATAATATCTACTTTTCCTTGTTGTGCACCTTTGATACGAATTGTTTCCTTTGACATTTTGTCAAATATTTTTCTCTGGCGATTACTTAAAGACTTTCGGTAGTCCTGTATTGTGGCACTATGTGTATCATTTACTAGTGTTGATGCCATACGGAAATTCGATACAGAATGTGTGAAGAGTACCAAAGAGGCAGCCAATTGCACCAGTTCCATACTTGTCACCTCCTCATCATCGCGATATTTCTAAACGAAATATTAAAGGTGAAATTTAAACTAATAATGATTGTAACATATATATTTTAACTTACAATTAATAGATCTAGAATTCCATTTGCAACCCCGGTTCCTGACAGAACAATAGATGAAATGTTCATACCGTTTACAAGTAATTCGGTAGCCTAGAAATAAAGCATGTTAGTACAGTATTTTAATAAAAAAAAACAAGAAAAACAGTTATTTCGGCACCGCAGCTATAATATATCTATGGCTATCAAAAAATATGTATCTTGATTTTGTTCGGACAGTTTATATGACAGCTATGTGCTATGTATTGTGGTCCGATCTGAACAATTTGTTCGGGGATTGTAGCGTCGCTTTGAAAAATAATCCATGCCGGATTTTGTGATATCTCGATAAATAAAAAAGTTGCCCGTATAAAGACTTGTTTTTGAACGTACAATTTGTATGTCAGCTATATCCTATAGTGGTCCGAAATCCGCGACTCCGTCAAGTGAGCAGCTTCTTAGGGAGAAAAGCTCATGCATAAAATGTCAGATCGATATCTGAAAACTGCTGCACTTGCTCGCGTATAAGAGCCACAAGTTGGTAGGAAATATGACGTTGCCACTTGCAGATGAACCTTTATGTATAACTAACAATTCACCCAAGCTTCTTCATGATTCTTTAAGGCGTTGCGTTTGTTGTGGCTGTAGTTGATTTTGTTTTCGCAGTCGAAATTCATAAATTCATAAGATTTATAATTTTTACTTACCAACGATATCTCCTGTCCGGCAGCAGCTGCTTTTGTCATGACATTCGTAGCACCTGAAGCACCTACACCAACAACACCAGCTCCAACACCTATCCAAGCATTTCTAGCTTGCGAGTTATCTAACCCGATAGGCTGTTCGTGTTTTTTACGATCTACTAAATTGCATACTGAACGTACGGTTGAGTATGCCGCTGTGGTAGCACAAACAACACCAGCACCAGCTATTAAAGCCGGCGCTACCGTCATCATCATTGCTGCTAATGGTATTGCAGCTGCACCAAGTCCGGCTACAGCCGTCGCTGTATCTGCAACACCCAGTACCTGTCTAGCGGCGCTACCATTTGGTGTAGTATGCACCTCTAATTGTACGCGTCCGTTATAATCGGTGGTATAAATACCGTTAAGCGGTGCAATCATCAATCCACTTGGTAGTTCATTATTTGCCAAAAATGTTTTCCAATTTTGATAAACACGTCCCAGTTCATCAATGAATATCATACAACAATGCGAACTATCGCCATCAGCTGAGCAATTATATACATACATACATTTAGATATATCAAGTAAGCTATATTTGCACATAAGCGGAGATAATTCACGAAGGTACTTACTTGTACATTTTCGTGTTCTAAAGACGGGATGACAGGAGAATTTCTTAGCGTTTATGGCATCTTCTTTATTATCGCAATCGGTTACAAACACATAAATAATTGCACTCAAAGAGTTTCGGTTGGTGTATTTTCCTGAACGATAAATTTGAAAGTTAGATAAAAGTGGTGAGGCTTCTTTTTAGTTTGCATACTCACTTTGTGCCCAAACACTGTCAAATATTATTTTTCGCATTTCCACTATTTTTGTATTTCCTTTTTTTTGATCAGGAATTAGATTGTTTAACTTATCTTTCAACATTCCACTTTGTTCTTCAGCTAGCCTGTTTGGTAATAATAAACATTTTAAACATTAATTTAGATGAAAAAAAAACAAGAAAAAATGTCGGCTACGGTGGCACGGAAGCTATAATATCCTTCGCAAATACAACAACAACAAATTTAGTATACCGCGTTGCGGGTATAACAAATTCCACCAAATAGGCAAGCGTGTTGTTTTTGTAGCGACAGAGAACATTCCTGAAATAGATTTTAGGAATACTATCGAGTTTGCAGTACTGGGCTGTAGAAAACTCCTAATCCGTTACAGTTATGTTGGCCTGACCGTCGTAGGGACTTTTATTACAAACAGCTAAGGTTGAGACAACCGTTCATTCGACAGTCGGGTCTAAGTAGCCGGAACGGACCCGGATTTTTATCCGCCCAAGAACTGTCAACTCGATACCATGCCTCGAAATTATTTCAGTTACGTTTTCAGACACTACAAGAACAACAACAACAACAGGGTTAAGGCAAACTAAAAACTACAATCACAGCAATAAGCGTGCTAAGGATATTTATTTCGGTATAAACATAGTATGTACATATATGTGTACTCACAAGTCCCAAATAATTTCCTTCTTAAAACCGCTGTTGTTTGCAAAATCTTGCTGCACTTCCAGAACTGTACGCATTTTCTTTACTGTTTTTGGCGTCGGCTGTATGTATAGATTTACATTGCCATTTTCATCTAATGTGTATTCGCCATTAAGTGGCGCAACCATTATACCTTTTGGTAGGTCATTATCCCTGAGATAATGCTCCCAGCTCGAATATCTATTGCCTTCTTGGTCCTCATAAAATACTTCAGCTATAGATTTAACTGCCGCAAATAATAATAGTACAATGATTAATTAAAATGTTAATAAATTTTACAGTTACAGTATTGAAGACATAAAATGCTTATATAACATACAATATACTTGTAAAGGATTACGATTTTAAATTAAAACCGTAAATAAATTTTCATTTATACAAATCATTGTTATCGTCAACGAAAGTAAGACCATTGTCATTTCGAAAATAATAAAAAATGTTAATTTCGGCTCCACCGAAGCTTCAATGCTCTTGAACAATAAGTTGCCCACAATTTAGTGAAGATACTTTATATGATATAGTAGTCCAATATCGGCAATTTCCACAATGCAGCAGCTTCGGAAGCAAAAAACTTCTGACAAGCACTGACCGCCATTCACAGTGGAACGATCAACACCTTCACCTATTCCCACCCATTGCAGACGAAGAGCTCTTTGCACTTACCGATCCAAACGGGGTTAGATCGCCGAAACTTGAGCAACTTCGTTCTGGATACTGTAGCAGGTTAAACTCCTACTTATCCAGAATAGACCCTGACATACCCGACGTATGTCCTGCATGCAACGAGTCTCCGCATGATACTGACCACCTCTTTGCATGCCCCATAAACCCCACCCATCTAACACCCTCCTCCCTTTGGTCCGACCCCGTCGAAACAGCACGTTTCTTGGGCCTACCGTTAGATGACATCGACGACAACACAAATGACATTTACCATCCCAACGGGGATTGAATTTCCTTTAAAACAACAACAACAACAAGAGCTCTTTGCATGCCTCCCCAGCCCTATTCATCTGTCACCCCTCTTCCTTTGGTTCGACCCCGTAGAAACAGAACGTTTCTTTGACACACTAACCATCTTGGTAGGGTCTGATCGAAGGATTTTATTTTTTCCGAAAATTTCGATTTTTTAAGCCCAATTAACCGTTGATTTTTTCGCAAAAATTTAGAAAACAATTTCCTGAGGACGCAGTTTTGTTAATTTTTGAAAAAAAAGAAAATCCTTCGACCAGGCCCGAGTTTATCTATTTATAAAACTAATTTTTTTTGGCCGATTGATTTTAGATGAATCTCCAAGGACTTATGGTTGTCACCGCAAGTACCTTTTTTTGGAACAGGGTCATCACAAACACTAATAACTTTGGAAATTAATAATTTTTTTTTTGAAGTTTTCGAGTCAACACATTCTATAACAATGCCATATTACTACTTTTGTACAATAACACGATTTAACAGAAAAGAAAAAAAATTCTGAAAACTCTCATTTTTTCGTGCCTCTGACTACCTCTAACCCCTTAACCATTGTTTGATCGTTCATTAATTGTTCTTTTTTTGCAATAGCAGTGACTAACTTCCGATTCCCTAAATATACTGATAAGTTAAGGTATAAGTAGTTTCTGGAAAAATGTGATAAGATTACACAAATTGCCTGTACTGCAACAGTTTTATTATTTTTTATCTTGTGTACACCGTGTTACTTTACAAGTAATGTATAATATATGTTATTTATTTAACTGTTACACGTCTAAATAAGATAAAACCAAAAATTAATATTTCTTACCTGTATACCCCTTTCGTTTAACGACAAAGTCCTGAAATATTTTTGCTTCCAGCACATTTTCATGTTCATTGTTTGTGACCAGTATGTGTAGAATAGACGTGTCAGCATTCAAATATTTACCTGTAACACACAAAAACAACAATAAACTACTTTTCAACAACTTTCCTACTTACTCATTGTTGCGTAATGTTGTTGCAGGTTCCTAATGGTAATATCATCTGAGTTTTGTGTTGACTTTGGAATGCAAGCCGGCGTTAAACATATCTCCAAGTCGACATTTCCATCCTTATTGAAGCTGTAAATACCATTTAGTGGAGCAACCATAATGCCTTCGGGTAAATTATTCTCAGTCAGATATAATTGCCAACAAAAATATTCATTATTTTCGTCGTCTATGAAAAAGTAACTTTCACCTGTAAAGAGAAGATTTAACAGTTTTACACATATTGAAGCAAATTGATGGCTTATTTTACACGTACTTGTAGTATTTTGTATCCTTAGCACTTTATGAGTTGTAAACTCCTGTGAATTCATGGCATCATACATGTTAGTTTGCTTTGTGACTAACACATAAATAATGCAGCTTGTATTATAAGCATCGGATGCACTATCTACAAAAGCAATAAAATGAAAATATAGTAATAATGGGCTACAATTTCATTTTTTCATTTAATAACCTTTTCGCGCCTTATGATTATGATATTCATGAATCGTAAGCGACTGACGGCTGTTGTTGTTGTTGTCGTTATAGCTACATTGACGGCTGATATTTATGTTTGCTTTATTTATAGCTGCTGTTTTCCAAGCTTCAAGTTCGACTTGCCCATTTGCAGCTATCGTGTAACGTCCATTTGTGGGCGCGACTAAAATGCCAGCACCCAATTTGTTTTCACCTTTGTAAGCCTCCCAATTTTGGTAAGTGTTACCATCTTCGTCTACAAATGTTCCATTTCGTTCTGCAAATTGTTTAATAAAATATATTACAATTACAAATTCATATCAAAATTAGTATAAACATATAATATAAGCACATACCGGAACGTATTACAGGGTGATAACAAAATACTCGGGAATTTTCAGCTTCTTTCAAGTCAGTAGAATTTGTGACCAAGACATATATTGTTTGTGAACTGCCACTTGTTTCATCTTAAGACAAGGACAATATAATACATTAAGTATAAAAATATATAATAAAAAATTTACCATCGCCTGCAAAATCTTGTTGTACCTCGCGAATCGTAGGTCCTGCAGAAGCGGCTGGAGTTTCGCTAAATTCTAGTTTTACTTTTCCAGCTGCATCAAATGTGTAATAACCGTTCAATGGCGCAACCATAATACCAACCTCCAACGTATTTACATTCTTGTACGAATCCCAATCAGGATATATTTTACCATTTTCGTCGGTAAAAGTTCTGCTATCACCATCTGCTAAAATACATATGTACATACATATATCAATGTAGTGATAGCAATCGTGTTAATCAAATAATTGATCAGTGGAATGATAGAAAATTTCCATCACTATCTCTATCAGTCTAGCAAATATTGAAGTTACAGTTGACTCACCTGGACCTTTTCTTAGCTTGGCGATAACTTGATGGCTCTTGAAGTCCTCGCAATTCAAAATATCTGTAACATCTTTTTCAACCACTATAATAAGGATCCTTGTCACAGGCAAATGCGATAAACGCACTTTTAGTTAACACAAATATATGTGTAAATTATTAAAACATTTTATACAAGTAGTTTTCAGAAATTATATTTACCATTTTTGTTAGCAAATTCTTGTTGTGTGTCAGCAACATTTTTGGACGACATATTAAAATGTCTAATTTGTAGAAATTTCCACGGCAGCTCGAACTAAACTGATGTCATCTCTGCTGATGTCTTGCACTTGCAAAATATTCCTCTTTATACTAACTAATAAGGGGTTCCCCAAATTATAAAACAAATTCACACAGCACAGACAAAACCAAAGAGATTGGAGCGTGTTTTGTTTATTCTCTCACTTGTCAGCTGGGCTTGTCAGCTGGCAGCGAACCCTGATCTTTTTTCTGAGTTGGCAACAAAACACAATCAGGGTACCGTCAAGTGCTGAACACATAGAGCGCGACAGGCACCAGCAGCACGACAGTGAACTGAAAACGTCGTTGTGCATCTTACTACATATACATTTGTGAGAAGCAGCAACAACACAATGACCGGCATGTACACAAAACGCAGTTGTCCATTTTGTATGTACACAATTTCGTTGTGGCCATACTAATTCCTTTCACTTCAATGAGATTTTAATATTTTGTTCAAAGTGAAATTTTTTATGCAAAAAATAAGTAAATAGGTAAATATTTTTGCTTTAAATTATCAATTGTTATTACAAATGATATAATAGAGCTATTTTATGCTTTTATTTGTAGAATACCTTCAAGTTTGTTAGAGCTGTGAATAATTTTACATTTTACATATTAGTGGCATCACCACTCTACCTCATCTCTCTATCTTCCATTCAACTGTCAACTTTACTGTCGTCCTACTATCATTGGCAAATATAGGATTAAATTGAAGTTAGCGAGAGCGGCAACTGTCGGCCTGCAGTCGTGTAGTCTGCAGCTGTCAAAATAACAGTGTCCATAAGAAAGTGTGTATATTAATATTTGACAGATGTAGTTTACAGTCTGTCGCGCTCTATGTGTTCAGCACTTCAATCAGCAGTTATTGAAAAAGGCGGAATGCCAGAAGAATAGCGCTAAAATGAATTGCCAAAATTAGTGCGTTGCTGAAATTCTGTATATTAGATAATCATATTATCTTTGCCCACAGAAAGCTTTTTTTCAGTATTTCCAACTTAAAAATTTTTCCCCTTGCTACTCAATGAAAATCGCCTAAATTCACTTAAAAACTAATTATCATTAAGATAATTAATAAATTAGTTTTACATAAGTTATATATTCAAATATAATATTATCTAATTATTTATATATTTGTTGATATAAATTATCATATGTTATTGAATTAAAATTTTTTATATTCTATTTTTTTATATAGTACTATAAGTATTGAAAATTTCTCCTTGAACCTATGAAAGCGACAGACTTATAGCGACATCTGTCAAATTTTAAAATGCACACGTTCTTAAAGACGCAGTTATTTGGACAGCTGCACCACTACATAACTGTATCTTTAAGAAAACGTGTATATTAATATATGACAGATGTCGCTCACTATGTGTTCAGCACATAAAAAAACCTCTGAAAATAGAACTAAAATTATTTTTTTACTCCCAAATTTAGGGGAAAACGCTGGTAACACTGATTTTAGAACACAAAAGACTTGCCATACGAATCACTTCTTTAAAAACTGCTCTTTTTTTGTCGCTTCAGGTAATTTTCAAATATTAAGGTACAATTGTGCTTGAAACAAACGATGTTTTATGATAATCGCTTTCTTGTACTTTTTCTTTGAAATAAAACTGCAATGAAAAAGATGAAGTAAATGTGTTGCCACTACAGTTACGATATTCAATACGATCTACAGCCGTCAATTATTGCACAATATTAGTGCACAGCTGATTAGTTGCTCACGCTCTAGCAGCTGGAATTGAGAAGTTTCCGTCTAATTTTACTAAAAGTGAATTTTTGTTAATATTCGCAATATTTACGATTTAAAATGGACGAAAGTGATAGTTGTGAAGATGATAATACGTTCTATTTTGAAAGTGATCATCTAGCTTTACGTGGTAATGCCGATTACACAAATATGCTGCGCACTATAGCCGTGCTGGAGGTGCAAAGAATGCGCGTGCACAAACAGGTAGCAACCATTACATTTAAAAAGAAGAAAATAAAGAAAATTGTATCAATATTAACAAATAAATATTGCAGTTAGAGGAGTTGGAATTGGCGAGACAACGTTATTTAAATGATCCAGAGTTACTGCTGCAAAAACTGCGGAATAATGAAGAAATTATAGCGCCAAATTATATGACCATTGAAAAGGCAAATCTTAAACCGATTGATGTATTATAAGCATAATGCTAAATTCCTTTATTATTTCTTGCATACAGTTGCCCGAAATTACCACCAATTTGGACTTGCTACCGCCTGTAGACATCAAAATCAAAGAAGAGTCTGATCCTGATACAAAACCCGCAACAGTGCGTGGGCGCGTTGTAGACGAGTCTAAGCCCGAGACATTTAATCAGGTTAGTACTAGTGTATATCTACTTAAATAACCTACAAATTCATAATTACATTTGTTTTCCACAGTTGTGGTCGTGCGAAGAGCAACGTCGCCTAGAAGAATTGCTTATCGAATATCCGGCTGAAGCGATTGAAAGTCGTCGTTATGTAAAAATTGCCAAAGCTTTGGGCAATCGTACACCACAACAGGTGTGTAGTCGTGTGCAAAAGTATTTTCAAAAATTACACGATGCTGGTTTGCCCATACCCGGACGTCGGCCAAAAAATCGGCGCGGTGGACAATCGAAAGCGAAGCATTTCTTTCGGCCGACCACTTTCTTCCCAGCCTTTAATGTGCCTGTACATATGCCGGAAGATGACTTTTTAATGGGTGATTTACCAACGTCAAGTTCGCCATTGCCAACAGACGCGCGTAAAGTCTTAACGGAAACGCCACTAGAAGATGCCATTGCGAACGGTATTGAGGTGCAAAACGATGACGACCGTGAACGTATAATAAAAATATTGACAATGATAAAGGATGAAAAGTTGAAAACACCTGAAGGATATAATCCAGATCCATTGGCGGCCATGTGTGAAACATGTCGCGTTACCGCCATTTCACGTTTACGTTTTCGTTGCAATACCTGTTATATATATTTGAATCAATGTTCCGATTGTATTGTGACCCAATTGCTGGCGCACAACTTCGAGCATCTGTCACACGATGTGGTGACCGAGAGTGATTTGTAGCAGTCACAAAAGTGAGGTGACTGCCCGTACGCCTGTGTTTAATGTTTAAGCAATAACCATTTTCACCAAAATCACACATATAGTTTTATATTAAATTTATATTTTTATTTAATCGTTATTTAAATTCGGTTCTAAGTTCACTAAACGCTGCAAAAATATTAAAATTTCGATGGTTTCGGTTAAAGAACTAATTTGAAGAATAATATAGTTACTTGTAAGCATTCATGCAGACACCGTGTGTGCAAAGGTGAGGTTTTAATACCATTATTTTTGATTAAAATAAAATGTATTTCATTAGTGTCACATGTTACATCATCAGCATCATTAAATCCAACTACAGTTTATTTTCTTATTTATTTGTAGCCTCAAAAGCCGCATGAAATTCTAATTATCGACATTTTTCTTCAATCCAATCAAGTATTGAAGCAGTTGAAATACACTCATACAAAACTATTCATTCATCAGTTCATTTCAAGATATATTACTAATTTATTTTAACCGCAAATATTATTTAAGACTGGTAAGTGATATATTTTCTTTCTTAGTTTCTATTTTATTTAAAGAAATTGTTGGCAAAGCTGTGCTAAGAAGTTATGATTATGTTGCCTCTTTTTTAGCAGAAGATTCACTAAAGTCGTTTGCCTTTAAGTTTTATTTATTCGTTTTTTATTGCTGCCGACCTCTTACTGCTCGGCGTTTTATAAGATTTGGTATACAGTTGTTTCTGGATATTGCATAGAGATTTTTAGAAAGCCTGTTCGCATTTAGCAATTTGTAATTGATATAACTAATTTCTAAAAAAA